>NC_048303.1:19361757-19544822 GCF_013100865.1 Trachemys scripta elegans | reverse complement strand
CACTTCTTGCATCTGAAGAAGTGAGGTTCTTACCCACGAAAGCTTATGCTCCCAATACTTCTGTTAGTCTTAAAGGTGCCACAGGACCCTCTGTTGCTTTTTACAGATTCAGACTAACACGGCTACCCCTCTGATACTAAAGTTAGACAGGTGATTAAGTGCTTTGTTGGCTCAGGGGTCGAATGCTCTGCACCCATCTGCCTCCAGCCCTAGCTGAGGGCTTGTTTGTATTTTTACACCAATGTAACTACTTCCATGTTGCTGTATCAAAATAAACTGCTAGTGCAAAGATCCTGCACTGGTGTAAAATGTGACTTGTGCCAGCCAGCGGTGGAGCACACGGATGCAAAAAGCCCAGTGCATACAGAAGGCAATCAATCAGTCTCCGTGAGTTCAGCCCCTCCAACTAAGGGACCTCAATCCGGAAGGATCCTTTCCTAGTCCACCCCAGAAGCACGAGTCCTTACGACATTCAGAAGAGCTATCGCACTGTGAAGAGGGTGGTTCGTTTTCCTATAACAGGGGAAGGGGATTTGGGGTTCAAATGGGGGCATTCTAGTGAATTTTGAGTTAAGAAATATCACAAGCTTCCTTTCCTTCTTCGTGCAATCAGAAAAATCCCACCCAGTCCCTCGGGAGCCTCCTGCCTACCCGCTCAATAGCAGGGTCCAGCCTAAAATGAGAACTCTTCCTTGAACAAAGATATCGCGTCCTAAGGGTATAAAACTTTGAGACAAGAATGCAGAAGGCGATTCACACGGCCAGTGTAACTCCCAGAGCTACGTTGGTACTTCCAAAACAACGGTTAGCTGTGAACTTTCCCATCGAGAAGGACCCAGTTGTCCTGCACAATATCGTATTGAAATAAGGAAGTCTAAGTTGAGCCATGAATTCTGCATGAAACCTTTTCTTTCTTAAATCCGGACCATGAAAGGTGTCTGCACAGCTGGGTCACTGGACCCTCGCATGAAAACAAAACCCAAACAAAAGCATGGAAATAAATTCAGCTCCCTCTCCTGCCCATCTATCTATTTTTGCTAAAATTCCTCCAGTTTTAATTGACTAGTTTCGATGTTAAATCCACCTCCCTGTTTTAACTTCTGTGTAGTTTGCACTCAGGGTGACGGGATGACGTTATTTTCTGAAGTTAGAAGTGTAGTATTGTTGCCATTTTGTAAAGGCATGACAAATATTGGTATACTCTCACCCACACCCTTCCTCAACCCCTCCCCCTCTTTTTTTTTTTTTTTTTTTTTTTTTTTTTTTTAGCATTCTTTCCTTGGGGCCTGATCCAAAGCCCTTGAAATCAATGGAAAGTTTCCCATTGACTTCAAGGAGTTTTGGATCAGGCCCTGTCCATGTGATTCACTCTCGGAAAACCAACCAGCCTCTATTGCAATGCGGGGGTGGAAGTGTCCTCCCGGCTGTCTCTTCTGTAGGAGGGGCCAGAACTCCCCAAGGGGTCTCTCACACCCCTGCCGTCGGAGCAGGAGCCCGGGAGCCCGGAACCCCCACGTGCTGGCCCCAGTTCTCTCATACACTCTGTGTGACTTTGGGCAATTCGACTAATTTCTCGGGGACTCAGGTGCCCCATCATTAAATGGGGCTAACACTTGTTCACCCACCTCACAGAAGTGGGTTGAGGCTCCATTAGTAACTGTCTGTGCAGATGGACAACGCGGTAAATATTATGATGCTGTGATTCACCCATTGGGTGAATAACTGATGTCAGCTTCTCCCCCGGGAACGGCTCCGCCTTTCCCCGGGACAACCTTCCAACATGCCCCGGAAAACAGAAACATGGGACTGAATGGTGACCGCATGGCTGGCAAGTCCCTTAGGCGCTGGGAGACTTGCAGCTTTCCCGTGACCTCCAGGAGCTTGTGGCTGAAACAGGGAGTTGGGCGAGGTACCAGCCATAGTCCTGTCATTGCAGCAGGTGAGAACAGGCTGGTGACGCGCACAGCTATCTGGAGGGTAAGCGACAGAGGTGCAAACGTGACTATTGGAAATCAGCTTCACACAGGCGCCCATCCTGCAGTCTTTATACAGGTAACCCCCTATTACCTTCACAGGGTATTTAGGGTCAGTGCCCCCGTCTTGCAAAGAGCTTACTAGACGTGACTTTCCTCTCGCCTCTTTTTTACTTGTCCGTTGGGTTTGTTTAACATCATCAGGCACCAATCCGCAAAGCCCCCGCTATCGCGTGGGAACTGCGGAATAATCATTAACCCCCACAAGGCATATGGCAGGAAATCGCTAACTAAACTGTCAGGGCAGGGGATGAACCTAGTTTGTTCCGGTGCAAGGCAAGAAGGGAGTTCCCATGAGATGCTGTTCTAATCCCCAGGGCTAAGACCCCGTTTGCTCCTTGGGAGCAAAAGCTCCGTGCCGGGTAATGTTACCCTGGGCCCTTCAGAAATAAAAACAGGTGAAGTCCCAAATCTCTCTCTCGCGCGAGCGCCCTTTCCCTAAAGCCGCAGGCAGGCCGGGGCGAGCAGGCAGATTGCAGGGAGCAGCCCCCCGGACCGTGTCCGGTCCCTGCCCGGGAGACGCTGCAGGCTCCACGTGAGGGAATCAGCGGCAATTAAAATTACACATCTGCACCGAGCCCCTCGCCATTGTCCGAGCTGCAGGAATTAAAACCACAGCGTTTTTCTTTCCCATTATCTCTGTTACCACATTTCATGGGGCTGAGAACCTTTTAAAGAAAACACCCCTTCTTCTGGCTGGGCACAGGGTGCTTTACACACTCTGGAAATTGTGGCAATTAACGTTTCTCATTAGGGGAAGGAGAAGGACTCACAAGCCCCCTCATTGTGTCCTGGGGACGGGTCAATAAAGACGGGGAGACCTCCTCTTTCAACATTTCCCACTCATTGTGGCCAGACAAAGGCTGGCTTCTAATTATATTTTCACAATCTGTGCGTATCTTTAAGGGGCCTGTCAGAAACAAGCACGTCAGCTTTGTTCAGCTTCACTTCAGGGAGCTTTTTAACCTTAGACAGCAATTTCTAAACAGCCCTTCCCAACAACGTGGCCCATTTGCAGACTTGAGAGCTGCTTTTGCAAAATAATAATGGAAATCGCTGTATTTTGAAAACAGCCTCCTCGCCTTCCATCTCCCCTCTCTTTTCCTTCTCCAGAGTAGAAGGACACACACTGCTTTGGGGACCTGAAAACGAACAGGGAGATGGTAGGGGCATTGGAAGAGAATTCACTCCCCCAAATCTTCTCTGATCCCTTTGAGGACTGCATCTTCCAGCAAAACACCCTTCCCCACTCTGAATTCAACACATTATAAAAGATTGGGCCTAATCTTAGCACTGCCTTCAAGAAGCTATGGATCAGACCCATTATGTACTAATTCCACTCTCAGTCATGTCGATGTAAAGCTGGAGTAACTCCATTAATGTCAATAGCATTACACCATCTTCACAGAGGTGCCCCTTGCCCCTTGGTAACAATAGCACTTCATTATCTTTCATGACCAAGCAAAGTAGTTTGTAAGTTTCTAACGAACCTATGTGAATAAAACACTGGCTATAGATTGCCAAGGAAAGGCTGCTGTTTATAGCTTCAGTTGTGCATGTTTAAGGCCTGATTCTACAAATTCATAGTTACTTTTACACAGGTAGGGATTTTTTTTTCTTCTTCTGCAGAATGAGAACATCTATTTTCCCCCTTGGCTGGCATGATTACACATATTAGTATATATGCAATATCCTGTTCATTAGAAATGCACTGAGACCTTTACATCAGTTTGCAAAGTGCCCAGCACTCTTTAGGCTCTAACAATAAAGGACAAAACAATGACAACAATACTAATGAATAGCTACTGCCTCAGTGGTAATCATCATCATCTGGCAACAATTCAACAAAGGGACTGATCCTGAAAACACTTATGCACCTGAGTAACTGTTTGCATGAGGCCCTAATTTCATTGTTGCCTGACTACTGCTATGTCTGTTCTTTCTAATGATTAATAAGTACCTTGCTGAAATTTCAATGATAGTTTGTCATTTATCTATAGATATAAATATATATATACATACAATTTTTTTAAATCTAGCTCTATGAAGTCCTGATCCAAACGCTTCCTGTATTGAAGTCAATGGAAAACTGCTAAGGACTTTAATAGGCTTTGGATCAGGGCCTTAATAAGTATATATATACTAGTCCTATGTGTACAAACACACCCCTAACATAATATATGCATAGAACGTAACAAATAGTTGTAAAATTATACATTTATGGGTGTGAGAGAGGGAGAGCGAGCATACATTTGTGTAGACAGATAGTGTATGTGACCCTAGCAGAGCAGGCACCAGCTCATGTCACAGTCCCCCTGTCTCCACTGAACACTGATGAATACGTAGCTGGAACCTGTCTGGCTTACCTGTGTGTTAGTATTGTTAAATACTGTTTAGTGTTTAGATTTTACGGAATGCTTGCCAACTGCTGCCCGCATTACTCTCACTTATAACGGCTGTGTCACGTATTATAAGATAATATTGAAGTGTTTGCATTGTAAGCCTCTGTAACTGTGGTGATGTCTACACCACAGAACTTACAGCTGCACCACTTTAAGGTCTCCTGTGTAACCGCTCTATGCTGGCAGGAGAGTGTCTCCCACTGACATAGCTCTGTCCACACTGGCACTTTTGTCAATGAAATTTATGTTGGTCAGGGTTGTTTTTTCCCCACATCCCTGACGGGCAAAACATTTTCCAACAAAAGTGCTAGCATAGACAAAGTCTGTATAAATCACCAGACAGGGAGAGACATTAAATGGTGTGACATACTGGTCTCCAACACAAGGTGTTATTGCCTGCCTAACAAGGAAGGCCCATAGTCACCAGATGAACTAGAGTGGAACATTAAAGAGCACAAAAGACTTTGCTCTTTACTCTCCCTGTCCCCCATGAAAATTAGTCTTGCAAGTAAATTCCTCCCATCAGCTCAGTTTGCAGCTCAAAGCAGAAGAGGGAAGGGAATAAAACCCCCTAGCAAGGAGGAGTGATATCTTTATGTTGCTTGGATTTTGGGGAAGGATTATTAGGTACAGTAGAACCTCAGAGTTACAAACACCTGGGGAATGGAGGTTGTTCATAACTCTGAAATGTTCGTAACTCTGAACAAAATGTTATGGTTGTTCTTTCAAAAGTTTACAACTGAACGTTGACTTAATACAGCTTTGAAAATGCTGCTTTTAACTATCTTAATTTAAATGAAACAAGATCAGAAACAGTTTCCTTACCTTGTCAAATTTTTTTTTTAATTTTCCCTTTATTTTTTAGTAGTTTACGTTTAACACAGTACTGTACTGTATTTGCTTTTTTGTGTGTGTGTGTCTACTGCTGCTGCTTGACTGCGTACTTCTAGTTCCAAATGAGGTGTGTGGTTGACCAGTCACTTCGTAGCTCTGGGATTTGTTACTCTAAGGTTCTACTGTATAAGCAAAAGATCATCAGTGCTTGGCCTGAGTTAGCCCTAAAGGCTCATACAGAGCTTGCTCATTATAGGTTCTATTACTTTTTGAAACTTAAGATTGTAACTCATTTGCGTGTTAACCTTGTAAATAATTCTCTTGCTTCCTTTTCATATATAATAAACCTGCATATAGTTTATTATAGGATTGGCTACAAGCCAATACAAGTCTTTGGTGTGAGATCTAAAGTGCAATTGACCTGGGGTAAGTGACTTGTCCTTTGGGACTGGGAGTAACCTGAGTATTGCTGTGATCCTTGATGTAAGGAACCATCTATCACAAAAGTAGGTTACCTGGGTGACAAGACAGATTGGAGTACCTAAGGGGACTGTCTGTGACTCCGTGCTAAAGCTATTGGAGCGCCTGAGAAGTTTACACTTGATCATGGGTTGGTGAAAGCTCAGTATAGATCTCACAGCCAATTTGGGCTTTGTGTATTGGTTCTTAACCGGCTGCCCTGAGGCTGGTACTCATGCTTTTGAGCCACCGCTGGACAGCTTGATTGTGTGCAGTCATGTCCTTAAATAGTCCATAACTGCACACTGTCTAGCTACATACAAGTTCTCTCTCTCTCATGCACAATTTTACAAATATTTGTAAAACGTTTTATATATGTGTGTGTGGAAGGAGGGTAGTTAGTGGGCAATCATGTCCTTAAAAAGAAAACAATATGTTCCTCTAGTGCTGAAAATAATGAAGATGAGCAGGGAAATACCCACATTTAGGAAAAAAAGATGTAGTGAAAGTGAAGTGACAGCTCTAGGCACGCTGCAGATGTCCACATCTATACATTTTTGTACCCTGGGTAGTTTGTGTGTCCATAACGTTTCTCTCAAATTGTTCTGTTCCATTGTAAGAGCCCACTTGTTCAGTTTGTTGTAAATATCTTCTCCTCCTTAATTGGGTACTGAGTCTAATAATCCTGCCTCAGCTTGTTAACTGTACAATAGCAGTCAGAGTTAATGACCCATTAGTGATTAATTCCTTAACCAGCATCTAATTGCTCACTGTAAAACCTTTTCTTAAAACTGGATTAAATCATCTAGATCCTTAACCACTTCTTTCCTATAACATTGCTAAGGCTCTTAGCCTGTCCCTTCCTGAATTACCTATTTCCTGTTTTACTTAAACTGTCTTAGAAGGACAGTAATTTGAATGTTTGCTTCTAACTTCCTTGCAAAAACCTCAAATTCTAAAGGACTAAAAAAAGGCTGTTAAGGGAGAAAAAATGAAAAGATATAAATCTCCTTTAAGTTGATCATGTTGCTTCCTTTCTTTCCTTTCAAAATGTTGAGGCCACATCTTGCAAAGCCATGAGTTAGGACCACATCTTGCAAAGCCCTTAGTCAAGTGAATAGCACAATTGCACTCAGTGGGCCCCATTCTGCATACAGAGCTTTTGACAGTGATGGAACTACTTGGGTGAGTCAGGGTTACTCACAAAGGTCTGGAGGCTCTGGCCATTGAAGTTGTAAATAATTAGGGAGTTTTTCTATGGCAGTGGTTCTCAACCAGGGGTACACAAACCCCTGGGAATATACCCAGGTCTTCCAGGGGGGTACCTGGAACTCATCTAGATATTTGCCTTCTTTTACAACAAGCTACAGAAAAAGCACTAGTGAAGTCAGTACATACTAAAATTTCATACAATGACTTGTTTATACTGCTCTATATACTGTACACTGAAATGCAAGTACAATAGTTACATTCCAATTGATTTATTTTATAGTGATATGGTAAAAATGAGGAAGTCAGCAATTTTTCGGTAACAATGTGCTGAGACACTTTTGTAAGTTTTTATCTGATTTTGTAAGCAAGTAGTTTTTAAGTGAGGTGAAACTTGGGGATATGTAAGACAAATCAGACTCCTGAAAGGGGTACAATAGTCTGGAAAGGTTGAGCGCCCCTGTTCTATGGACTAGATTCAGCCTTTGCTCAATGCCCTGAGATAGGACAGTTAATAGCTGCCCTTCCCCAGGGAGGAACTGTGATCCTACTCTTTCCTTGGTCATCGGCCAAAGGAATCTGTACCACACCTTTAGGCACAGATTATTTCAACTCCTTCCTGATGCCTGCCAGCTGAACCATGCGAGGGCTCTGCCTGCTTCCCTCCACCCACGCTCCACTCTGCCCAACTGCTCATGGGTAGGTGAGGAGTAAGAGCCCTACCAAGCCTGCCGTCTCTCCGACATTAGGAGCATCAATCCAAGCTGACCATGGAGGAGTGTGTGGCGTGTGTGGAGGGTTGTAGAGGATACAGCCCTTTGCTCCCCGGCACAGCCACATTGGACTGGGCCACATCTGGCTTACAGTGTTGCACACAGTTACTAGAGTGATGGAAGCCAGCAGAGGTGCCTAGTATTGCTCCATTGTACAGCCAACTGCTCAACTACAGTTGTGGTTTGGTATTAAAAATGTTCTAGAGACCAAATAGCCAAGCTTAGCCAAGTTTATTGCCTAAATGAAAGCAGAAAAACACAGAAAGTATACCAATCCTTTTGGGAAGCTTGTTCTCACAATGTTGACCTTACTCGGTAGGTTTGCTTCGAAATATGTGACCCAAACCATTTATATTTATAACATGGTTGCTTACGAGTTAGAAAGCACTTTTTACATCATCTAACATCCAACTCACCAGTTTGTACCAGTTCCTTAACTTGTTGTTCTGTACCTTTCCTTAGCTCTGTTTTGGATACTACATTTAAAACAGTTGCTTGTGAAAGTTCCTGTACTAGGATATAGAATGAAGGTATCTTGCCTTTGATGGGCTTTATTAAAGAGTATACTCTATATAGTAGTACAGAGGCAATGACAGAAGTTGATAAAGTACTGGTAGGAACTGAAGAGAACAATCAAACAAAAAATAGTCCCATTCAGTTACATCGCATGAGGGCAGACAACTAAACACTGGTAAGTGTTTGCATACAAAAGCTAAAAGTCTAAATAAAAAGATGGGTGAACTTGGATGCCTACTGTTACCTGAGCATATCGATATAATTGGCATCACAGAAACTTGGTGAAAGTATGACAATCAATGGGACATGGTAGTACCAGGGTACAAAATATATAGGAATGACAGAGTAGGTCTTGCTGGTGGGGGAATGGCTCTATATGTGAAAGAAAGCATAGAGTCAAATATAGAAAAAACCTTGACTGAATCAAACTGCACCAGAGAATCGCTATGGATAGAAATTCCCTCCTTGAATAACAAGAGCATAGCAGTAGGAATATCATACTGACCACCTGACTAGGATGGTGATGGTGACTGTGAAATGCTCAAGGAGAAAAGAGAGGCCCCCAAAACAGAAAACACAATAATAATGGGGGATTTCAACTATCTCCATATTGACAGGGTACATGTCATCTCAGGAGGCGATGCAGAGATAAAATTTCTGGACACCCTTAACAACTGCGTCTTGGAGCAGCCAATCCTGGAACCCACAAGGGGAGAGGCCATTCTTGATTTAGTCCTAATTCGACCTCCAGAGGAGAATATAGGTGAACCATTCAATAATAGCAATCATACTTGCAGGGGGGGACATATCAAAGCCCCCACAACAGTAGCATTTAACTTCAAAAAGGAGAACTACACAAAAGTGAGGAAGCTAGTTAAATGGAAATGAAAGGAACAATCAAACAAGTGAAATGCCTGCAAGCTGCATGGAAAATACCATAATAGAGGCTCAAACTAAATGTATATCACAAATTAAAAAAAAGTAAGAGGACCAAAAAAAAAAAAAAAGTCACAATGGCTAAATGTATACCCCCATAGTAAAAGAAGTTAGAGGCAAAACAACATCCTTTAAAAACTGGAAGTCAAATCCTGGAGAAAATAAAAAGGAGCATAAACTCTGGCAAGTCAAGTGTAAAAGCATAATTAGACAGGCCAAAAAAGAATATGAAGAGCAACTAGCAAAAGACACAAACACTAACAGCAATTTTTTTTAAGTACATCAGATGCAGGAAGCCAAACAATTAGTGAGGCCACTGGGTGATCAATGTGTTCAAGGAGCACTCAAGGAACATGAGTCTGTTGCGGAGAAGCTAAATGAATTCTTTGCATTGGTTTACACTGCAGAGGATGTGAGGAAGATTTCCACATCTAAGCCCATGGGTGGTGGGTGAAGACCCCCTCTGGGGAGGCTAGCCCCCAGCTCCACCCTTTCTTTCCATGCCCTCCCCATGGCTGGAGCTCCGAGACCTTCTGTGCACCCCCCACCCCCACGGCCAGAGCCACAAGCCCCCCTGCCAACCCAGAGAGCCCCTCCCAGAGGAGCCCCAGTCTGGCTGAAGCCAGAAGCCTCTCCCCTTGACCCCACCCAGAGGAGCCTCGGCTGGGCTGGCGAAAGCCTCAAGCCTCCCCTCTCCCACCCAGAGGAGCTCCGGCTGGGCTGGCCGAAGCCCCGAGACCCCTCCCCGCCTGGAGGAACCCCAGCTGGGCTTGCCGAAGCCCCAAGCCAAGCCTCCCACACCCGGAGGAGCCCAGCCCCATGCCTCCCCTCACCCAACCCGCCCAACGCCCGGGGAAAAGCATCTGTAGAAGACGCTTTTGATATGCCCCATGCAGGTTCCGGGGCAGCTGAGGAGGCGGTATGTGCCGCCTCAGCCACCACGGAACCTGCATGGGGCATAATAAAGCAAAAACTTCACTGCCAAACTCCACAACCTGGGGTCTGGCAGCTGTGGTCATGGCAGAACCTCCCCTGGCATATTATAACTGCCGCCCATGCCTAAGCCATTCTTTTTGGGTGATGGATTTGAGGAACTATTCCAGATTAAGGTGTCAATAGACACTAATAGATACGATATGTTGGGAAAGAGTCCACATGGTTTTTGTAAAACCTTCTTTCCCTATAGAGATCATCCCATGTTGTGCCCCACCTTCCCCTGTAAGAGGTATTATTAATCATGTTTATTAAAGTAGTGCCTAAGGATTAACCAAAAATGGGATTCCCCTGTGCTTAATGCTAAACAAACACAGAGTAATAAACAGTAATAAACAAAGAGCTTACTATCTAAACTGAGAAGCCCAACATAGGACAGGGGGACAGGGCAGAACACACTCACAGAGTGAACAACATGTTAGCAGCAAATGACATATTAGTTCCACAGGGTTTTCTGGTGATGGTGGTGGTGGTGGGGTGTAGTTCGGAGAGGATCAATTAAATGTAAAGAAAAGGGAAAGGAGAAGGGATACTGAAGGAAAGGGGACAGGGCAAGGGAGAAGTGGGTAAGAGGGCAGGTGTGGAGTGAAGCTGAGGTGAGGAAGTTGAGAGAGTGGGAGGGAGACGGTTGGAGCAAATAGCCAATCAACACAGGACAGAGAAAGTCAGGTCAAAACTGTAGCAAGTTGTCTCAGGGCTTATCTACACTTGAAATGCTGCAGCTGCACCACTCTAGTGCAGCCTTCAGTGTAGACACTACCTATGCTCATGGGAGGAGTTCTCCCACTGGCATAAGTAATCCACCTTCTCTACTGAGGTAGGGTGGTGGAAGAATTCTTCTGTTGACTTAGTACCGTCTGCACTGGGGGTTAGGTTGACTTAACTATGCTGCTCAGGGGTGTCGATTTTTCACACCCCTGAGTGATGTACATAAGCCAACTCACTTTTCTAGTGTAGACCAGGACTCAATGTCCCAAGGTCCCTGCTTTGGCTACTTCTGCTCCTACTCCTACAGACTGGAGTCTCTGGTAGTTCCTCCCTGCAGGTTTTCCCCAAGGCCACATGGGGAGGCACCGCCTGGGTCCTTGTGTCCCCAGTATGTGTGTGCGTGTAGGGAGTTAAATGTACAGTTCTGGTCTGGGAGGTCCTGGAAATTGAGGTGGCCCCAGCTGGGCCCCATTTTACCCCCTGTCCACTGCACCAATCCACGCGTTGGATGCTTCTTCAGCTGCTCCTACCTTCTGAAGATGGTAAGAAGATGGGTCTCTGTGCATGACCAGAAGGTCAGGAAATAAATAGTATTTTGGACCAAGGGTTCCAGAATGTAGGGCCCCTTAGCTGAGTGAGGTGGTCTGTCAAGCAGGAGAACAGAAGCCATTTAGGGACTCAAATCTATCTTAAGTACTTGTATGTCCCCTTCCCCCCTTACCATAATATCTGAACTCTTCCCAGTCTTTAATGTATTAAGTCTTACAACATCCCTGTGAGGTATGGCAGCGCTATACCCCTATTGTACAGGAGGGGAACTGAGGCACAGGCAGAAGTGACTTGGCCAAGGTCACACAGGAGGTCTGTGGCAGACCTGGGTAATGAACATACATCTCCTAAGTCTGAGGTTAGCACCCAGCCACCTTCTTCATTTATTCTGAATGTTTTTGTAAGAGATCTGATTAAATCCGCACAGACACAGCTGAAAACGAAAGACAAAGCAAAGTTCCCAGACAGCTTCCTACGGAGCACCTTTTCTCTATTATTTTGCTCAATCCCCTCTGAAATCCTTCTCAATGTTTTTCAGTTCCAGCTCACTCAGCATTGCCATTCCTGCACCTGAAGAGGATTTCCCCGCTTTGCTGGCTCATGTGGGGCTCACCCTAGAAGACTGACTCAAATGCTAGAGGGACAATTACTGGGCATGGCCCAGTGCCATGGCTGTGTACTGCAGTGCACCAGCTACTTCATGAATGAGAGCTCCAGGGGGTAATAATTTGAGCCACATTGGTGAACCACGAAGGCTCTGTCTACATTGTGGTGCTGGCTGGGGGAACATCACCCTGCCCTTTTGTTTAACTGAAAAACCTCCATCCACTGTTCAAACTCACTCCACATATTTTCCTTCCTTTCCCTCTAGCTGTCATAGCAGAACAGTTCTGGGGTGACTAGCAAGGAGGAGGTCAAAAACTGCAGCTAGAGACAAATTATATAGCTTGATGGGAGGAGCCCAGATTTGTCTGGACCAGCCCTGCCTTGCTGACACTTTCAGTAGGCCCATAGCAATGCTGGAGAGCATTGGCACCAAACGAGAAAGGGGATTTTTCTGCTGAGCTAATCCTAAACCCCAGCAAGGCCTCATGCGGTCAGTTGAGCAGGATGAAGGGTGCTTTGACTGTTAGGAAATTTCCAGACACAGAAAGAGAAACGAGACAAGCAAATAGATCTGCAGGATTTGTGTTAAAAGCCATTGTTTAAATATACAGATCCTCAGCTGGCATAAACTGGAATAGCTCCAGGGAGGTGAACAGATTGACACTGGTTTACACACTCTAAGGAAGTGGGGCCATAATATTTAGGAAGATGAAGCTGGTAAAAGCAATAATTATTTTATTAAACATATTTGCCATATGCAGTCAGATTCTACAGTTCCCATTCACAGCAATAGGAGCAAGGCCTGCAGGAGTGAGCCATGGGAGTCCTGTGTATATATTAGGACAGTAATTAGACTACTCTGTGAACGGATCAGCATTGTATTGATACAACTGAAAATGAAATGAAAAATGGTATTAGAACTGTATAACTTGACATAGCTAAAGGATAAAAGGGCTGTGTATTATGTATCAAAGACATATTTGAACTTGGATAATAGCTTGTCATCTAATGCAGATGACACACTATTTATATGACAAAAAAAACCATGAATATCATACAAGTCTTCAAAACTTGTATCATGCCATAAAATCTCATTGGTGATAGTTCTAACAGTAACGTTTTTCTTTATTTCAGCTCCTTGGAATAAAGAATATGCAAGATAAAAAGCTATCAGTCAGGTTTGAAAAATATCGAGTTTAGGACCAAACCTTGTTGATTTTATTCGAGTTGTCCTGTAGAGGTAAACAGAGCTGCTAGTCTGAGTAGATAGAGCAGGACCTAGCCAATAGATTCTAAATTGATCAGAGCAGTTAACACATCTTATCTTTGTTTGTGAAGTGGTGTGCAAATGTACAGCTTAATTTTACAATAAAATAGACTAATAATAACAAATCAGTAGAAGTTATAATAAAGTGTTAAAATCATATTTGTTCTCTAGGGGCTTGTTTGCAATTAAGATACTGCAGTGATAGGTATATTGCAAATTCCTAAAACACACTTGTAGTTCCCTGTCAGACCTTACACCCACTCTCTGCTAATGAGGAGTGCTAGGTTAGGGGGTGAGAATTGAGTAAAACTCCCACAGGAAGCAGTCAAAGGATAGGGGAGTCACTGGCTTTTTAACCAGAACACCCATGTATCAAGGTATAACAGAATTTATTAATTGCGGATGAAAATCATTCACATTTCAATACAAATGAAGAAGAAGAGGACAATTTGATACGTCCGTGACAGGTACCTTATGTCAGTGGGTCTCAACCATGGGTCTGGAGGCTCCTGGGGGGGCTGTGAGCAGGTTTCAGGCAGTTCCCGAAGCAGGGCCAATGTTAGACTAACTGGGGTCCAGGGCAGAAAGAGGAAGCTCCACTGTGCAGGGCTGAAGCCCGGGGCCCTGAGTCCTGAGTCCTGCTACCTGGGGCTGAAGCCGAAGCCTGAGCAACTTAACTTTGTGGGGCCCCCTGTGGAGTGGGACCCTGGGCAATTGCCCTGTTTGCTGCCTTCTAATGCCAGCCCTGGCTTTTATATGCAGAAAAACAGTTGTTGGGGCACTGGTGGGCCATGGAGTTTTTATATCATGTTGGGGGGGCATCAGAAAGAAAAAGGTTGAGAACCCCGCCTTATGCAGACCTTCACTTTCCCAAGAATATAGCCTGTCTCCTATAATCCTAGAAATTAGGTTGCAGTCAAGGGCACTGTAATTGCATGAGATGGCACTACTCAGTGCTCTTCATTTTGTCCCAAGGCTTCTGTTCGTATTCACTAATATAAACTTTTTCTTTTAAACGTGAGCAAGCGAAAATCTAAATCTACACAACAGCATGAAGCCCTGTGTCAAGGATCCATATTTTGGCAGAGTCTGCCACCTGCTGGAATCCAGGAGAATTTCATCAGAATTATTTTACAGGTTATGGCCCAAGTAAATGTACAGATTTATAAAGTTTAAGGCCATTAGCTAATCTAGTCTGACATTTTGAATATCACGGGCCATTAAATTCTACCCAGGTATCCCAATATTGAGCCCAAGAACTTGTGTTTGACCATGACATAGCTTTGTGTTTGGCTAAAGCACATCTTCCAGAAAGCCTTCCAGTCTTGTTCTGAAGATACCAAGAGATGGAGAATCCACCCATTCCCTTGGAAGTTTGTTCCAATGGTTAAACACCATCATTGTTAAAATAGTCACCTCTTAATCTTCAGTTTGGTAAACTAAACAGAGTGAGATTTTTACGTCTTTCACTGTAAGACATTTTCTCCAACACTCAGATTAGTTTTGTGGCTATTTTCTGCACAATCTTCAAATTTTCAACATTCTTTTTAAAACGCAGACACCAAAATTGAACGTAGTATTCTAGCATCAGTCTCAATAATGTTGAATACAGACATAATAATCACTTCCTACTCCTACACACTGTTCCCTGCTTATACATCCAATAATTCCCCTCCTCCCCCCTTATATTATGGAGGCATTTAGAGGCCCTCACTGTACACAGTACAAGGTAATCCCTGCCCCCAAAGAGTTTACAATCTATTAAATGAATCTCTGTGTTAGTTATTAATTAATGTCTGTGATACAGTCATTCTCCAGTTTGTAACAGAGGCTCATGCGCTAAATTTATAGATTTTTTTTTAAGTACAGAAGGGACCTTTAGGTTATCTAGTCTGACCTCCTGTATGGTCCACAGATAATAACATTTAATCTGGTTACTCCTGTACTGAGCCCAATAACCTGTGTTTGACAAAAATGCATCCAGTTTTCTATTCTATTCTATTCTACTAAGGTTTTTCCGCCATGCTCATCACTGTAGTATCTACACGTCAATAAAAAATCCACAGCAGTGAGTCTCAGAGCCCAGGTCAATTGACTCGGGCTGACAGGGCTCAGGCTGAGGGACTAAAAATTGCATTGTAGATGTCCAGGCAAAGACTGGAGCCCAGGCTCTGAGACACTCCCCCATAGTGGATTCTCAGGCCCGAATGTCTACACTACAATTTTTAGCCCCACAAGCCCAAGTCAGCTGACCCAGGCCGACCGTGGACATTCTGTGGGTCTTTTATTGAAGTCTAGCTGTACCCTGTCTTCCAGTACATAGGCGCCGACTCTGTGGGGGCTCTGGGACTGGAGCACCCACAGGGAAAAAATGGTGGGTGCTTTGCACCCACCAGCAATCCCCCATCAGCTCCTGCCCACCCCCTGGCTCCTCCCACCTGCTAACGGCCCCACAGATCAGCGCCTCCCTCCTCACGCCTGCCATGAACAGCTGTTTCGCGCCGTTCAGGGAGGCTGGGAGGGAGTGGGGAGGAGCGGGGATGTGGTGCGCTCGGTGAGCACGGAGAGACAGCGGAACTTGGCGGGAAGAGGTGGAATGGAGGTGGGAAGAGGCGGGGCAGGGGTGGGGCCTTGGGAAAAGGAGTGGAGTTGGGGGGGCCTGGGGCAGGGCAGCACCAGAGGTTGAACACTCCCCTGTACTTTGAAAAGTTGGCACCTGTGTTCTGGTAGTGCCTTAAGTAACATTAATGTCTGTCACGTGTTCAGTCTCTCATCCTCCCCTGAAGAGAAGGGCAGATATACACATTTTGTTATATGTCTATGTTAGTGAAGGCAAGGTCGAAGATGTGCCCCTTGCTCTTGGAGCAGAAGGTGGTGACGTTTGTGATGGTCCTTAGTTCCTAGAAGAGTTCATTGACAGTCTCAGAGTAGCCCTTATTGTAGCAAGTTCCATTATGCCAGCAGAGCATAGCTGTCTACCCCGTCTTCATCCTGTAACTTTTAGGTACCCTCGACCTGGCCTATGGAGCATCTTGAACTTGCTTCAATATTCTACAGAAAGCCAGTGGACAGGAAGGAGAACAGGTCTGATGTGTTTGCAGACTTCGAGAGATGGCGAATCCACCACTTCCCTTGGTAGTTTATGCCAATGATTAATGGCTCTTAGTGTTACAAGAAATAGGCCTTATTTCTAATTTGAATTGCTGATTTAACTTCCAGACTGGCAGCTGGCATCTTGCTGTGTGATGCCACATATGGGAATTTCACATAAGGCTTCTTTAAAAAATGAAGCTAGCTAGAAAGCTAGCTGTAGATTTCAGCAGCCATTGGCTGACACTAATGAGACTAAGGGCTAGCTTACACTACCGCGCTGCATTGTAACCTTTGGACAGAATCATGTCTGGCTCTCTTACATGATTATTCCCCAGCCATGGGGGATTGCTCAAAGTGAAATCTAGTAATGGCTGGCCTCAGCTGCGCACTCAAGGAAGGGTTTGCTTTGCTTTGAAACAAACATTCAGCTGGGAATTATTTTTGTCATATGGCTACTATAGTGTAAAAGTATGAGATGCTAAGTGTCACACTGGCTAGCCTGATTACGCATTTTCATATGTCACTACCCATTGTTTAGTCATTTGCATAGAGCAATTATTTGTACTCTTTGTAGTCTGGTTTTAGGCTGTTCTACTGTGGGAACTTGTAGTAGCAGTTTCCTTTTGCTAGGTGGGACTCCCAGTTTGTAATTGCCCAATCGAGTGCAAGGGCCTCTGTCTACTGAGCAGATTACTTTGCTTGACCAGTGTACACACTGAAGTACAGCGCAGCTGAGGGAAGGACCGTTCAGGCCCAGCAAGTGTTTTTTTTGGGGGGGGCGCGGCCTGTCGCTGTCTTATGCAGCTGTATGTGCTTCTGGTAGGAAATGCTCTGCCTTCGTGCTGAATTAGGGCCATATGGAACTGCACTGTGTGTGGCCTGCCTGACCCCACCCTTAGTCGTGTGTGACATCCCACATCCCCTCCACATCCCCCTCTGAAGGCCCACTGGGGATGTCATTTATGTATCATGCAGGGGGATACAGGGTCCATCAGGATGAGCTTATCCCACTGCCTGGGACAGCTGGGTGGCAGAAATACCTCACTATGTTTGGGCCTTACCCATCTGTGTGTAAGGGGACTGTTGGCCCTTACTAAAATTGAGGGGGGTTTGTTTTTGTTGGATACCTCCTGGGACTTGTTAGGAACAGACTGAACTTTCCTTACATTTCAGAGATGCTGGTTGTGATGTCTCCATGCCACAGAGCAGGATGATGGGTTTTCCTTTCACCTTTCTCATTTTTTTTTAATTGATTGCTTTTTAATGAATTGTATGTGCTTGGAACTGTATGTAATGATCAGTGAGTCAGCCTTGTTGAGGTTACGAGGACTCTGCCAAACAGGAGAGTGGAAGGGGAGCCTTCGGGGTCAGACAGGCCTCTGGGTAAAGGAAGTGGGAGCGAGGACTCAGATCCTTTCGCTAGCCCATTTCACTGGGGCAGTATATAAGCCAGGAAAGTTCCCCACAATAGCGGGACCATTCCCCCGTTTACATATGTAAGGCAGTTTGGGTCTTGGCTCACTGAAAATACACCCCTTAGGGTCAATGGAACAGATGGACAGGTCCTGATTGGTGTAAATCAGTGTAGCTCCATGGGATTCAGTGAAGCCATGGCAATTTATACAGCTGAGGATCTTGCCCAACATATGATGAATCTCCCTGTTGTTTGTTTGTTACTATCTGTGACACCGTCAGTCAACATTTTGTAACTCAGATAAAAACAGAAACTTGGCCTTTCTTCTTATTATTTATTGTGAATGTTGAAATGTCATGTAGTTTTAACCTAAAGATGAACTGGTTAGACAGAGAAGTCAGATAACTGGAAGACCCTTCCTGGACAATTATTTACAGCAAAGCAGTTCAAACAAGAAAATGCAACTTGGAGAAAAAAAAAGGAGAAGAGTTTAGTCAGTGTTGGAACATACAAGAATACAAGTGTTTAGGTATTTTACACAAAAGTAATCTTGTTTACACAAAAGAAACCTTGTTGGTTATCTGTTACAATTGAGTGCTTGTGAAACATAGTCTCTTAAGGATACTATTCTATTCCTTCAAGGTTGGAAGATCTTCACTTCAGCTTGGAGTGCTTTCTTTCCTATTCAGAACTTGAAGCAGATAATCCATCATCTAATAAAGAGAAGTAAATAATATTTACAGAACAGGCTTGTCAAAAGTCACATCCTGATTCAATAAACCAAATGTATAACTGTACTCTGCATCTATTCCATACAACAAATACATTCCTAAGACTTGCCCCCCAATGTTAGCTTGCTAAAAGACAACCAAGGTCCAAGAAAAAAGTTATTCAAAGTTATTTTCTTCATAGTCCCATTTATATAACATCAAATTAATGTTGGAACGTGAGTTCATAGAAACATTTTATAATTTACTTTGGATTGCACTTGCAACAACTTGCAAGAGCAAAACCTTAGAACAACAAGGAAAGCAGCTGCTTCAGATTTCTACAGCTGTTCCAGATTAGTTTTAGTTTTAATTTACTCTATGTATGAGGGGTGGGAGGGTTGGTGTTGATTTGCGGGTTGTTAAATTAACTGATGCAGAAGAATTTGACAGTAAAACAAAAATCAAAACCTTGGGGGAATGATGAGCAAGGCTGAATTGTTAGGACATGACATTCAAGATAATAAAAATGAACAAGCATTGTAGACTCCCTGATCAGACAGGCAAAATATGAGGAGGCAACAATAGGAATAGAGAAGAATTGTGCCTAGAACACAATAGCAGCAGTGGGAGATTTCAGCTACACAGATAGAAAATGAGACTAAATAAGTCAAGCAGTAGGGACCTGATTCTTACATACGAGTCAGATGTGAAACCAGAGGGTCCTTCAGCTTCTTGTTTCTAGATACTTTTAATTCGGATTTTTAAAATGTAACATTTGAATATATATATGGAACAATGAAATTACAGCACAGTGACTATGTGTACATTATGGCATCATGCCTTTAATAATCCTGTAAACCTATGCCCATGCTACACGCATTAACCTAAGTATACTCTCAACAGGATCTCCTCCTGCACTTTCCTTATGGAATAAATGTATAGAATTTAATGGGATGAACCCAATAAAGTTCTGTAGAAATTACTATATGACATATAGAAAACATCACTGAGTTACAAATACTTAGTACCCACTCAAGAGGGGGGCCTATCTTCATTTGACCTCATCACTTATTTGTATGTCATAACCCTTCTCCCACCCTGTGTCTGTCTTTTGGATGGTAAGTTTTTCAGGGAAGAGATTGTAGTTTTTATGTTTGGAAAATGCCCCACACATTGTGGGCACTAGTGGAAATAAAATAATAATAGGCTTCCTTCTTATAAAGTGACATTAAGTAAATTCCACTTGGAAACATCCCTGACAAAAGTACATCTAGCAATACGATCTTATATTCTGTAGTTTTCTATTCCTAGCACAATACATACAAAGTGTGATGCTTGTTACATTTTAGGTTCATACATTAGTATGAAGAGTTAGTAGTAAGATTCTTCCCCCCACTAAAACGTGCTTATATGTACATTCAGTAGGTGGCAGTCTATGGTGATGCATACTTAGATGGACCATTGCGATGCTAACATCTCCACAAGCACATACGCAATCTACCATTATTTACAGCCTTGTAATAGATTGACCATGCAATGGTCCCAGAATAATTGATATATGTTCTCTCAGCCTGCGTGTATAGTCTGCAATGCTGTTTTCTTTGGAATGTTTACATTTAATTGCTCGATCCCAGTATCTGAACTCATCAGCAGATACAATCTACCATGACTGATTAAACATGTCTTGATCTTTCTAGACAGTTGGCTTCCATTGAAAATTCAAATACATCAAGAGTTGGGATTTATTTCATGCGACTTACAGGCCCCATCCTGCACCCATTGGAATCAGTGGCAACAGCATTATTATAATAATAAATCAACCTGATCTGACCATCTTACATCTAGCCATGCGCAACACATTCATCATTGGGGTATCTATGCACCTTCATAAGGATGTTCTACAGCACCACATTAAAATGAAGGGAGTGACTAGACAAAGTCTGGGTAACTAAGACTGTATCATATACCAGAGACGCTACAGAGATAAAATCTGCACTCAAAAGGACCCTGCAGCTCCCTGATAATTACAGCTTTTATGCTCCAAGTCTCATTGGCTATCAGACCAATGCACCAGTATATTACACTAGCCTTGGTTTATTATTAAGACAGCTAATGATTGTTATTATTTAAATAGTATCATAAATGCTCAGAGAATTTGAAGCACATAAGATTTCCAGGGTCTCCCTGTCTGTAAGAGCGAAATCTCAGAAAAGGGTAACATTTGACTTTAAGGGCCTGCCCTATCACTTAGTGGAGTCAATGGGAAAACTTCCACTGACTCCAGGAAGCATTGGCTCAGGGCCTAAACAGATTGTTTATGACAAAAATAGAAGCTCTTCGTGCACTACCATTGAAAAATGCAAAGCAAAATCTCATTTCGTGTGTGCCCTAACCACTGAGCTATCGGATATTCTGATGGGTAGGGGGGCCCCCAGTCCCTCCTGCTGAAGCTGTTCCACTTTGGATTTACTCAAAGGGCCAGGTTGGGGGTGTGTGTGAAAGAGAGCACAAGCATGAGAATGACTCCCTAGCTTGGTGGTTATAGCATTCACCTAGCATGTGGGAGACCCAGTCCCCCTACTCTAATAGCTCTTTCATTATTTATACACAGCTTCAACAGGAGAGACAGAGAGAGTTCCCCATATCAGACTATCCCTATTCCCAATGGTTAGAGCATCACCAAAGAGGTGGTAGATTCCTGTTCAAATCCCTTGTCTTGCTCAGGTGGAGGCGAGACTTGAACTGGGCATCTCCCCAGGGCCGCCCGGGGGTGGGGGCCAAGTGGGGCAATTTGCCCCAGGCCCTGGGCCCCACAGGGGCCCCCCACGAGAATACTATAGTATTATATAGTATTGCAACTTTTTTTATGGAAGGGGCCCTCAAAATTGCTTTTCCCCAGGCCCCCTGAATCCTCTGGGTGGCCCTGCATCTCCCACATCCCAGGTGAGTACCCTAACCACCAGACTAAAAGTTACAAAGGAGGTCCTCCTCCTCCTCCCTCCCTTCAGCTGTTCTGGGTGAACTCACATGCAGGACCCAATCTGCTAAGCGGCCTCAGAACATGCCTACTGGCTTGGGCCTGGCAGGCGAGTTGGGCAGCCAGGTGCATCTCACTGGGGCTCAGGAGGCCAGATACCTAGAGTGAGGTGGCCCTGTACCTGCACAGAGGCAGAAACATAGGCACCCAGAGAACTTTCACCCAGTGAGTTTAGGCACTTGCATGTTTGGCAGCCACTGAACGGGGTTTTTGTGATTCTCAATGGGGACTGATCCTGGGATTTAGGAGTCTAAAATGGCAGTTAGGTTCCTAAGTCCCTTTCTGAATCTAGCCCCAAATTCCCATTTTGTGATAAAGTGAAATTTGTTTTGAGTGGCAGCAGTTTATCAAGGTTAGGTCATAACATCAAAGGACAGAAATAATACCAAGTGATACAGATGGCCATTCATGTAGCTCAAATATTGAAAATGGAATCCTGACAATTCAGATAAATCAGCTAGTTAATGAGAGGCAGATTGGGCAGTAGTTGTGGATAGCTTCTTTGTTTGTTTGTGTTTTTAAAAATACAAAACCACTGAGTTTGAACATAGCTCACCTACCTAACCATCATGTGATCTTATTATCATCACCCTTAATCTTCCTCCCTGCTGGTTCCCTCCTATTGTTTGCACGGGTTTTCAGATTACATTGTGAACTCTTCAGTGCAGGGACTATATCTAGTTGTGTGTTTGTTTGGCAATGACTAGGGCATTTGTATAATACAAATAAATCACAATACTTGAAAAAATATTCACATCAAGTAGTCTGCACCCAAGCCATAGGCTGAAATTTACAAAATATTTGCTGAGCTGTTCTAAATAAATACATACATAAAAGTATACTCTATTCAGTGACAATTTGCGATCAGGAATAAGGGATAAATTCACTGAATTTATTCATTACAAATTGTTTGACCAGCTCTACCAACAATCCCAGAGTTAGGAGCTAATTTGTTTTTTAAAAAATTAGATTTACAGTACCTTCTTGTTTTAAACTTACATCTTTAAAGCTGCTGTCATCATCTGTCTCCCAAGTGTTCTTGGTATACCACGGAAGCTCTTCCCTTAGGATCTGAGCGCTTCTGTTTTCATTCCCTTCCAACAGCCTTAGCAAATTCTTCAACGTTTCTTCCCATTGCAGGTACTCTCCCAGCTGCTTGACATTTTCAGGTAAGGCTGAAAATGGGATCTTGTTTTCTTCTTCATAAACATAGGGAAAATCTCCAGTGCTCTTTTTCCCCATTAAATGTCCTATAAAAATAATCAGAATATCGTGACATTAATCAAAAATTAATTACCGTGTGAGTGTGGATGTCCAAAGCCACATTCTGATTGGCCAGTGGAGCCTTTTGGATGATGTCACACCAACTCAGAGTCACACACATTATATTAAATGGGCCGGGGATATGTTGATGAGAAGAGGCTAGATAGAATAAGGCACACTGGCAGGGGTAAAGAGAGGCGGCTGAGAGCAGGAGTGAGTGTGAGCAGGTCAAGGAGAGGTTGAGAGTTTTAATTCCTTGGCTCTTCCTACCACTTTTAACGGCAATTTTTATGGCAAAAAGCTACATTTGATAGGCTTCATTATTCCAGGTTTCCTTTTTATGAAAGTGAAATTGATATTGGCTGTGGTCCACAAACTGAGGGCAAGTCTACACTGCAAAAGAGGTTTCAGAGTAGCAGCCGTGTTAGTCTGTATCCGCAAAAAGAATAGGAGTACTTGTGGCACCTTAGAGACTAACAAATTTATTAGAGCATAAGCTTTCGTGGATGCATCTGAAGAAGTGGGCTGTAGTCCACGAAAGCTTATGCTCTAATAAATTTGTTAGTCTCTAAGGTGCCACAAGTACTCCTGTTCGTACTGCAAAAGAGAAACGCTGGGGACAAGAACTTGCCAATGATGATCGCTGTAATAAGTGGAGCGAAAGTCAGGGCATTGCTTTCAGGAAATAATTCTAATAAGTATCAGTTGGGGCTTATTGCCCCTTTGATCTCACTCTCGAATATACATTTTGAATTCAGAAATAGCGGGATGTGTTACAATGATTAATTCTTCCCAAGTGTCGAGCTCTCCTTTCTTATTCCCCACTGTAGCGCCCTTCTTCCCCCGGACACTATCAGCGCGCATTGCAAGATTTCAATTCCCTTTGACTTTTGCAAAGATTTATTATTAATCTGTGGTCACTGGAGCGGTATTTAATTCCGTTTCCACCTCTCATGCCATGGCTGATAGGAACTAGACAGAGCTCTGCGGCTTTTGATGGGGGAAGCAGACAAAAGGAAACAAGTATCACACCCCAGCCCCGAAATATCCCTGCCTCTGGGGAGTAGCCTACAAACCAATACTACAAAATGGATACAACACCCGCGCTAGAGGAGCTAAGAGAAACGAGGCGACTTTGGGAGTCTAGTGACTAGCTAGACACACACTATCAGCTTCCAAATGAAACGACATCCTCCTCCAGTGTCAGTAGCACAAAAGGCACTTGCTGGCCAAGGAAATTAGGGGCTGAAGCCCGCTCGTGTGCCTTGAAGAAGAGCTCTGTGTAGCTAGTCCCAAAGCTTTTCTCTCGGTGAGACCAGAGGAGTTGGTCCAATAAAAATGATCACCTCACCCACCTGGTCTTTCTAGTAAGAAGGATTGATCCATTCGCCTAAGAATGTATTTGACTCGTTTTTAATTACACCTTTCCCCAGTTCCGTGTCCCACAGGGCAGCTCTGATGGATTTCACAACCCCCTCCTGCCAACTATTCTGATGGAAGAAAGCTCCTCTCCTGCACCTCCGCCCCACCTCACTGCTCTGATTAAAGTGAGTTGTAGATTATTTATTATTATTATCCTAGTGCCTAGAAGTCATGGACCAGGACCCGTTTGCGCTTGGTGCTGGCCAAACACAGACTACAAAGATGGCCCGTGTCCCACACCTGGCTCTAGGAGAGAATGGCAGAGATCAGCGGCGGAGCCTGTCCTTTGTTTTGCGGCTGTGCAGTGCTGCTCTCCGGGGCATGCCAGGAACAAATCCTGATCGGTACAGAGGATCAGGACGGGTTAGAGCCCCATTGAAGCCCGTGGGAGCCCTGCCATGGACTGCAGGTATCATCTTAAATGAATCACAGGGTTTTAAAGGTAGCCTCGATCTTCTCTTAGCTTGGCTGTCGTGGGTTTGCTCTCGAGCTCAGACATTGCCTGCGCCCCTTGCAAACGCCCCTTTTCTTACCGGATTCTGGTAAGTATTGTCCAGTATTGCGGTGACACGGTTCAGGGGCTGGGGAGAGCCACTTTGCCAACAGGGATCCCCAGCATCAAACAGCGCCTATCTTTGCATGTATTAATTATTATAATGTATGAACCTTTTTAACCCCCCCCCCACCCCGATTCATGTAAAAGTGCATCTGTCTCGCCAGATCTCCTGCTTTCGTGAGCTGGAGGAGAATCAACGCCCTACGCCAAACGGCTCTATTTGAATACAGAGTAAATCTTCCCCTCACTGAGACAGCCTGTGTCAAACAAAAAACAAACCCACGGGCTAGTAAAGTCTGGGCGGACGCGCTGATTAACCCGAGGCTGGGACCTCAAGCCATCGATCGCTCCCTAGACAGACAAACACGTGCTAGGGCGGGCAGGCGGACGGGCGTTACGGGGAGGAGGATCGAGCTAGTCCAAAGTTTCTAGCAGGACCACGAAGCGCGGCCGCGCCTGGGAGAAAAGCCCCCCGCGGCCGCCCCCAATAAATGCTACAGCGGGGTCCGGGGCTGCCCCGGGCTCCCTGCGCGGCGCGGACACTTACCCACCGCCCAGTGGCTGCCCCTGGGGTAGATCTTGGCCAGAGGGGAGGCTCCGCCGTTGGACTGCAAGGGAGCCGCAGCGCCCCAGTGCACCTCGAGCAGGACCAGGGCGAAGAGGCCCAGCGAGAGGAGGGAGCGGGGCTTCCCGAGGAGGAGGAATTCGCAGCCCCCCATGGTGCGCGGCGCTGCCCGGGCGGGACGGTTCCCTGCTGCTGCTGCTGCGAGTGCGGCTCCGGGCGTGGAGGGAGGGAATCCGCTGCTCGGGATCTGCCGGGCCAGGTGCTGCTGCCGCCTCTGCTGCCGCCGCCAGCGCTGACCCGAATTTATAAGGAAGCGGGACGAGGTGACAGCGAAGTTCAGGCACCTGGCGCCTCCCCCAGAGGTGGCTCTGGGAGCACGGGGGCTGGGGAGCGCTAAGCCAGCCAGAGCCACACAGCCCCGGCCGGCCGGCGCGATGGGCGGCGCATCCTTTGCGAGCCCTTCCCGGCCCCCTCCCTGCTGGCGGGGATTCTCCTTCCAAATGGACCAGGATTCAACCACCCCCGAGCCGCAGCCTCGGCGTGATCCTCTCTGAGCGCTAGAGTCCCCCAGTTATCCAACCCCCAGCTCCACCCCTGCATCTCCGCCCCCGGGGAGCATGGAGCTCAACTGTATCAAACACCTCAGCCCCCCAATATCCCGGCCTCTGGGGAACAGCTGGGTGTTCCTGTATCAAACACCTCAGCCCCCCAATATCCCCGCCTCTGGGGCGCAGCTGGGTGTTACTGTATCAAATACCCCAGCCCCCCAATATCCCCGCCTCTGCGGAGCAGGGGGTGTTACTGGAGTCCCCCTGTATCAAACACCTCAGCCCCCAATATCGCCGCCTCTGGGGAATAACTGGGTGTTACTGGGGCTCCCCCGTATCAAACACCCCACACCCCCAATATCCCCGCCTCTGGGGCACAGCTGGGTGTTCCTGCATCAAACACTTCAGCCCCCTAATATCCCCGCCTCTGGGGAACAACTGGGTGTTACTGGGGCTCCCCCGTATCAAACACCCCACACCCCCAATATTCCCGCCTCTGGGGAACAGCTGGGTGTTACTGTATCAAATACCCCAGCCCCTAATATCCTCGCCTCTGCGGAGCAGGGAGTGTTACTGGAGTCCCTATGTATCAAATACCCCAGTCCCCCAATATCGCTGCCTCTGGGGAGCAGGGGGTGTTACTGGGGCTCCCCCGTATCAAACACCCCACACCCCCAATATCCCCGCCTCTGAGGAACAGTTGGGTGTTGCTGTATCAAACACCCCAGTCCCCCAATATCCCCGCCTCTGGGGAGCAGGAGGTGTTGGTTCTCCTGCATCAACCCCCGCCTCCCCCGCGCAATATCGCTGCTTCTGGGGAATATCTCGGTGTTACGGGGTTCCCCTGAATCAAACACCTCAGCCCCCCCCCCCCCATGCCCCCGCCTCTGGAACGGATTAACCCGTTCGCCCATTACTCCTCCTTTTGGGTAGCAGGGGCCTGGCATTGTGGTTTCCCTTCCAGCCCTGCTCCCAAAGTAACTCCAGGGCTCGGGAGCGAGTTGCTGGGTACTGAGATCTCCTGAGCCGCCCTCCCCACCAGACTGCATGTTATCGAGGTTTCCCGTTCCCTGGATCAACAAGCCCTTGCGCCCCTTCCCTGCAATTCCCAGGTCGTACAAAGCCCCTCAGCCCCTCCCCGCACACTCATTGAACCGGGGAGCTTTGTTTCCTCTGTGGGTTGTGAGACTTGATAAGCCCTTGGATGCGCCCCCACCAGCACGTTCTTATCAAGGCAGGGGGCGATGAGGGGGCGGGGTGGGCTTTATTTCCCCAGTTACTGTCGCTGATAACCACCGGGCTGTTCACACCGGGACAGGCGCCCTCTGATTGATGGCCCCCTGTCATTGTATCGTGCACGCGTCCTTACTCTAGGCTCATTTAGGCACACCCATGCTACCGCCCACCCCATGGCCCGATTTGTCACTGGCTCGCATTAGCCGGTTCTATGCTGTACACTTTTAGTGCATCCTTCATGTGGTGGTTTCCCGTCCCTCGCCCCACGCACTTGCACTGCTGCAGGGGATTCGGACAGTATCTCTGTGGCTGCACGTGCGTGGCTATATTGTGTGAGTGACTTTACACTTATCGAGTCCCTTTCAGGGGTATCAAGGTTCCATACCATCGGCTGACCAGATGTTTGCTGTGTTCTGTCTGCACCCTCTTTGTGTTTGTTTCTGACTCTCTTCTTTCACGCTTTTCATTGCCATTTGTGTTGTGTTCATTTTGCTGGGTGAATTACTTAGTGTGTGGGCTGTGTGCATATCTCTGTGTCTACATGTGGCTCTTGCGTTTCTGTGCCATTCACCCATATTTGCTGTGTGTTGTGTTGTGTTGTGTTGTGTACCTAGCCAGGTATATAATGTCTGGTGTGGTTTTAGACCTGTGATGGAGTGGTGAACAAAGGAGGCAGAATTTCATTTTGGATAAAATATTATGAACCTTGTACGCGCTCTTGTTCTGTTTTTCTCTTGCCTGAATTTCACCTTTCTGAATTTTGGTTATGACTGAACTGTATGCCCTGAATGGACAAACTAATACAAATTGCACAGCTAGATAAGTAATTAAAAAAAAAATCACAAGTGCTTATTTAAATCCAAAACTGGCAAACTTCATTTGAATTCAAATTCCTTTTGAAACTTAATTTGAACCCAAAATTCAGTTTAGCTCTGCTGTTTTTTACTTCTTTCTACTCGGCTCTGTGTTTTGTATCCCTCCAAGCATGTGATGTGAATGTCTGAGCGCACTGTGAGTGGTTTTCTGCATATCTTTACAATTGGGGTGCCTGTGTGCATTTCTAAGTTGAGTATGAATTGATTAATTACTGATTATTATTACAATAGTTCCTAGAGACTCAATAAGGATTGGGACCCCAATGTGCTAGGCACTGCACAGACAGAATAAAAGACACCCTGTGCCCTGAAGAGTTTCCAGTTCAAATATCAGACGAGACACAAGTGGGGTTTACAAATAATAGGAAGAAGGGGGAGGGTTGGGAAACTGATATGTGTTGTAACCACACAATCTTATTTATGATTTATGTTTTTGAGTGTGGCTGGATTCATCAAAGGACATTTGTAGTTAAAAGGAACCTCACAACTGAACATGAAATTTGAAAATGGCTACAGAAATTGTTGCAGGAGCAATAAAAATAATACCTAAAAATACAAAACAGCTTTACACAGGATTATACAAAAATTCATGCAAATGAGAGACAATGAAAACAGGCATGAATATTTTCCTGAAAATCAGTTTTGACTGACCTGCTCACTGTAAAACAGAACAACTCAAAAAGTCCACATAAGACTCAGGGAGAAGGCCTGGGAAATTGGGTATTGAGGCAGCTAGGTCAATGAAAGAATGCTTCCATCAACCTAGCTATCATCACTCAGGGAGATGGTGTTCCTACAGCAATGGAAAAAAACCCTTCCATGGCTGTAGGCTGCATCTATACTATGGTGCCATATCTATGAGGCTATAGGCCATGTCTTCACTACAGGGATTATGAGAGAGCTAAAGGAACCTCCTTCCTACCTGGCACAGAGGTCCTGCAAGCTCTCCAAAGCTTGAAGATCCTCTGGGACTGGCCAATATTCTAATAGATGAAACAATTTCAACCACATTGCAAGAAGAAAGATGCAGTGAAGTAGAAAGTTAAGGAGTCTAGCAGATGACGTTAAAGGCCATTATCCAGAAAAGCACTTAAGCCCAAGCTTAACTTTAAGCACGTTAGTCAAGGATAGTATAGGTACATGGGTATAGAAACTTGATGTGCTATTTAGCCTGGACTCAGGAACCAACAAACACAATGATGCAGTCATGTGTAATTGTTGTGGCTTGTGTGGTGATTATCCTACCTGGACAAATATCTGTTAGGGGGGCAGATTTTTAAAGGTACTTTTAAAAATTTGGCCCTAGGATGCACAGCTGATAGGGTTGACTGGAAGGGCCCTGCCAAATCATCCAGCTGAAGAATCCTACATGACTTTGACCAAAATTGACCTAAACTTGCCTTGATGAACACTCCTTATGTATATGCTACAATTATATTGCTCCATAAAGTGTGTCACTGTGCAATCAGCTGTGGCAACAAATGTGTTTTCTGTTGTCTAGGCTAACTCGTATCCTTGATTAATTTTAGTCCATCACTTCTTCCTTTACTTTTGAATGTGAATCATTTTTTTATTTTGTTTATAATTTAAATAATTAATATAATTAATTATCAGCTTAGAGATTCTAGCAAGGGATCAGGGCCCCATTGTGCCAAATGTGGTACAAATATATAGTAAAGAGGCGTCTCCTAGCCTAAAATATTTACAATTAGAGCTGATCATAAAATAGGATTTCTGTTCCATGGGAAATTTAATATTTTCACATTTGTTTTTATCTCAATTGAGGATGAAAAGGTGAAAAATTTCAATTCAAGAATGTTGAAACAATCAGAATGAAATGTTTTGACATTCCCCATTTTGTTTCAGAATCTCTCCTATTGCCTTTACTACTTCAGTGCCATGGGAGTCATTTCAGAATCTCTGTTTTTACTTTATCCACCATGCTGCCTCATGGGAGTTGTAGTTCTTTATCCCTCCTGCTCACATTATCCCCTGAGGGCTCTTTTCCCTGTCTGGTCTCCATATTCCATGATGCACTATGGTCTTCAAGTGGCTGAGCTGCAGCGATCCTTTCTGGAAGTTGTAGTTTCTTGTCTCATATCTCTTTGTTTCAGAATCTATACAAAAAATTCTTCCATATATAAGTTGTGACATGAGAGAAAGCAAAGAGGCGCATGTAGGAGAAATGAACTAAGGTGAAGGCTGGGAACATTGGCAAGACAAAGGAGGTAGCCAAGTTCTCCCTAAAGCTTCAGTATTCTAAGCTGTACAACTAAGTTAGGAAGATAATGCCCATTTTCTAGTCTCGTTATCATTAGTATTTTAGCTGCTCTTTTAGCTCTTTCCAGCGTTTTGATGTCTTTCCTTGTAATGTGGAGGGTTATTGTTATATTTACAGTACACAGTGATGTTATAACCTCCTGACCCATAGCTCTGTATAACACTCCCAGAACTCTGTTAATCTTTTAGCAGCAGTATCACACTATGAGTTCATATTCTGTTTATTATGCACAATTAGCCCCAAGTCCTTTTTCCTCACAGAAGCTATGAGAATAAATATTAACAGTCCTTTAAAGTATTAAATTGTACTTCCTTACATTAAATCTCATCTAAGTGTCCCTCAAGTTATGTTAATTTTACACCATTCCTTCATTTGCTTTTTATATTATCATTGTGTCATTCATACATTTAATGAAAGTTTAATTTATTCATCCTTTAGGTCATATATTACTACAGTGAACAATACTGGTATATAGAGCTGGTTAAAATGTTTCATTGAGGGTTTTTTTGGTGAATTAAAAAAAAAAATGTTCCCCCAGGTTTTTTGTTGAAATCCCACTTTTTTGGTATAAACCTCCCCCCCAAATATTCACTTTGGGGGTGCCAAAAAAACATAGGGCATTTCAGTTTTTGATTTTCCCATTTAATTTTCACAGGAAATAAAATCATTTCTCAAACACCTGTCCTGGTTTCTCTCTCTCACTACCTAAATTATGTTAGCACCCACCATCAAAGGCTTATCTGAACACCTAGTTCTATTTCAGATTGAAAGCTGTGGGACTTCACTAGATACTTCACCCCCGCACCCCACCCCACCCTTTCTAAACAGAGATCAGAAACTTGGATGTTAATAATCTCAAAATTTAGGGACTATCTGAAATCTGAACCTGGAACCAGATTCAAATTTTCCATACACTGCACCAACACTTCTGTTACAAACTGTCATGAATCCACAGGGCATGCTATGCTTCCAACCTTTATACAGTCTTTCTAGGAGTATACCTTTCTTAGGGATAGGCACCGGGGCCTCTGCTTTTATCAAGGTCAAGCCTCATGACACTGCTGTTCTGAGCCTGGATCTCTGGCTTCAGCACCTCTCTTTCTTGCTGTAGTTCCTTCAGCATTTCCAAATGAGCTTGGATCCCTGTTGGGAGTGGTGCAATCAGCAGACGTTTGCAGTGACAAAACAAGACATTATGTGACAACCAGAATACAGTATTTAGGGACATTGCACATGACTCTCATCTAGCTTGCCAGCTTTTCCTTGCTTAATTAGGTGGGCCTGGTAGGCAGACTGCACATCTGCAGCAAACCTTCCTGACCTTGCCTAACTATCCAAGAGTGAATTACCTCCTCGGCTGGGAAAGCAGGATTCTTATCCATCTTCTAACACTCAAGTCCTTTGTCCCAAATTCCAGTCATGATGTTTTCACAGGCACTGCCCCTCCAGATTGAGGTAAGGGATGAGTTGTGGTCAGACAGATAATTACCCATCCACATCCCAACAGATCCTCTTGGCCCACAGTCATTAAAAGTTAATGGTCCAGTGGTTGGTCTCCATCAGAGAGCTCCTTTCACATGTGGACAATTCTTGATAGTCCATTCATACCAACCCGGACACATCTACATGACCCACACCCAGTCAATTCATTGTTCATTCTCCAGTCTCTGGAAAGAAATAAACTCCTTTATACCAAATAAAAATGATTGGGGAAACTGAGACACATATCCTTTTCATAAAAACAATACAGAAATTTCCCACTTTCTCCACATAAATATCCCAAAACTTTGAGGTGTTCAAAAGCCGGACCCCTCAGGAGACTCCAAGAGTTATGCCTGGGACCAAATAGGCCTTAAGACTGGAGGAACACAAAGTGACTTTAGATCCACTTTTGTCCCCTCGTCCCTCAGCCTCACTGAGCGTATCTCAGACACTGCTGAGGATTCAACCCTACATATCTGTGCTATTTTGCACATTGCTAGTGTTTCTTTTATACAGGCCTTTGAGGATAAGAATGTTAACATAGTTCCTGACCACATTTTGTATTTTCCTGTTAACCTTTTCAGAACAAAATAATTAGATAATACACAGGAACCCCTCAAACTCAGGGAAGATTCCCGGTACAAGAAGTACGGCTAATCTATTTTTAAGTGACTCACTCTTATTCGTTTGAGACAGCCTTTCTTTGCTAAAGCAGAAATCCAATAATATTTGCATATGAACTTCAAGACATAATCCCCCTAATTTTAAAACAGCGTTCATACTTCTCGTATGTCTACACACTGGCAAAATAAGTCACAATTAAGCTTTATGGCAGGAAGACATTAATGGCTTTTAATTTCAGTAACATTATTACTATACTGTTATTTCATTTGCTTCCTTTGCATTTCAGGCAAATATGATTGTTCTTCCATTAAAGCAGATTTTATGGAAATAACAGGCACGAAAGATTAAAAATGCTGTATATCTTTCACCATCCTGTTTGCAGTCAGATCCTGAAATGTTAGAGGCACCTATAATATATGTACAGAGCTGATAATGGTTTGAACCTATCAGCAACAGAATAATAAGGCATAATCGCTAAGGAATACTTTGTAAATGTGTAACATGCCCAATTGATTGATGTGCAGTTTTCAGAATCTGGGAGCATACTAGGGGTTTTCCAAATAACCTGCACAATGACCCTCTGCAATAATTGCTTCCTAAAGAATCACTATTCTTCTAAGAAGTGGTGAGAAAAGAACCACAAGATAAATCAGCAGCCACCGAACAGTATGTTGTAATAAAGCATTTATTTAACAATAGATGGGTTAACATTTTTTAAATTTTGGATTGGTGCTATATTTTATAAAGTACTAAATCTATCCAAGTCAAGACCGGCAAAAGGGGTTTCTTATGATACCTGTGTATATGTCTTTGTTTAATTAGATGTGCCATATTTATTTCTTCAATTTTGATAAAACTATGGAGGTGAAATGTTATTTGCAGATTCCAAGTGGGCAGGGTTTACTTTCTGAAGCTCTCAAGAGCTGTTACTGGTCTGATGCATCTACCATGTACTTACTGCAGGGCTAAACGCTAGACCAAACTGTATGCCTGCATACAGACATCCTGAAACTTGAAGAAAGTTCCCATCTGGATCCAAGTTTCATAACAGGCCTGAACTTGACTAATGAGCTGAATCAACCTCACAGATCCAAACACTGCACCCCTTGACCAAAGTTTGGATCTAAAGTCGTAAACACTTATGGGCTAGGATAATGTCTCTCCCTGTGTGTTTGCACAGCATTTAGTACAATGGGCTCTGATCCTGCCTGGGACTTCTGTGCATTGCTGTAATAGTTATAACAATGGATCTGAACTTTACTGCTCAAAACCCAGCTGTGTGCAAAATAAAAGGCCAGATTGTGCCTGTTAGGTACTGTCCCACATTCAGGGTGATGCAGAATTGTCAAGAGCTCCAGAAGATTTGGCACCCTCTGAAACAGACAGCTGGAGTTAGTTCTCCACTCTGCCAAAATCTAAGCAACATCTATACAGTAAATCACACTTACCTTAGAGGATGCCAAAAGTTTTCCATTGTTCACCTGAGTAGTTTATCTTCTGGTGATTTAGATGACATGTGACAAGCATAAAATGTATCCCTTTGCCTGCATACATCCCAGTGTATTCTATTTCAAAGAAGCAATTAAGCAGGGTATTGATTTGACAGACTCTCTTTGGGTTTCCCCTGTCTCTTACATTTCATAGTTTGCAGGAATGGAGTAGAATATCCACATCTTGAAAGGTCAGCTCAGAAGCAGTTACTCTATGTTTGATGATTATTTATCATATTCAAATGCCTCCCTTGAAAAATATAGGAAATTTTAGGTCAAGCTCACAGCTAGAATATTCATGGTGTGCATGCAAGCTATGTCAAAATATTCATTTTTACTAGCACAGGTTGCTTTGAGTAGATAAGACCGATGCTTTGGGCTCTGAAATGATTACTCTTTCACCTCCAAGAACCCAGTCTCTTCAACTGAGCTATCTTTGAAGCATGGGCTAGGACCATCTTCTCCCCGCCCCCTCTCATTAGGACAGTCCAGATCTGTTTGGCAACATGGTGTTCTCAGCTGAGGGAACTCTCCTGTAGAAGATGCTCAGAAGATATGGCAATGAGCACAGTGTAAGTGCTTAGATAGATATAGCAATCGCTCCCTCTGAACTTGAGTTTGGCCAAAATCAAGACACAGTGTAAGACTTTGCCATTGAAGGCTTTCCACACAACAGCTATGGACCCAGGTGTAGCAAATCAGGGTCAGTGATTTTAATGAGTCATCGAGGTAGGTGACTCATGTGGCATTTGCTAGTTTTCATTTAAAACTAGGGTCATGGGTGTCTAGATAAAATGCATATAAATGGGTTAGAATTTTCCAAATCTCAGGTTTCTTCCACATAAAGCTGCTGCTGAGTCAAGGGCGTGCACAAGCAGGGAGGCCAAGCAGGACCACAGCCCCTCACCCCCAACATTAATCTAAAAACATATGTATTTCTGCTCCAACCCCAACTGCTGCTCCAGCCCCAGCAGCTGACCACCAGCGGCTGCTCTAATGTGCCTCTCCAAAATCAGTCAAATCTAAATTCCTGAGCAGGCCCCTGGACTGAGTTAAGAAACACCCAATATGTTAGGGAAATAGATGGGTAGAATGTGTGATGTTAGTTTTGATAGCTATGGGCAAAAGTAGGAGAGAGACAGGTGATATAGCAAGGACAGAATTAGAAAACTGGAGAATTATCTGGAGGTCCAAACTCAAAGGAGAAACAAAAAAATAAAAAGCAGAGTTCACAAACACATTCAGCATGATTGCTGCTTTAGGTAAGAATCAGTAGAGTAATCTGTGTTCCTTGAGAAGAGTGGTTTTCTATCAAAGGAACACATGACTTCTTGGAAATTTCATTGCTTCCACCTGCAAAGCTGTTCCCAGAAACCTTGGAGGAGAAAAACAAATAACTCCCTCCTCCCACAAAATCCCTTTGATCAGCATCAACTCACAACTAAAACATGTGGGTTCTGGATCTGATCTCACTTACACCTGCATACCACAGGAATAACTCCGCTGAAGTCACTGGAGTTGAGTGTTGTAAAAACAAGGGCAAGATCAGAATTGCACTGGTACAGAAGGGGTCCTCTTATTCCCCATCCCACATAAAGTATTTGATAGAATTCATCACTCCATGCAAAAATACAGCCGGCAGCTCCATGACCTCATTCATTATTTTAAAAATATTTTCTTTCATTAAAATGTAGCATATATACAAATGATGTATTCTCAGAGATGCTGGATACCGAGGATATGCCATTTTGAGATTACATATACAAATTTAGGGTGGTTGAATGGTGTTTAGCCACAGACCTAGAATCTGAAGTCCTAATTTATCCATGAAGTAGGCAGCTTGGGCAGCAATTCTGCCATTTGCAAAGTTCAGATCTAGATTCATATTTCAAACACTTCCAATGTTCAGGCGTAGTTAAAGCTTCAGCCACATCTCTGTATTTTTATATGGATAGATAGATAGTGGTTGGGACTGTATTCAATATAAAATGGTAGCAACAGAGAAAAAAATATATAAATTATATATAAAAATATTTGAACATATTCAAAAATGTAAAAAAAACCCTGAATCTATCAGAGAAATATATTAAATTTATCATGGGCCTGGCTTGAATTTTCTTTTTTCCCCCCTCTCTTTTTTTTTTTTTTTTTTTTTTTTGGACAAAGTGTGCCACACACAAAGAAACATTGGGAGAGTCTGTAGGAATAGTGGTGATAGTCTTTTTCAACACTAAGTTTAATAAAGATAAGAGGCAATAAAGACAAATAGTGAACAAACAAGGTAGAAATTAAACTTATCTATTCCATGTATTTATATTACCTCTTAATAAAATTATGCTGTATCTCAACCAGACGTTATGGGCTTGATGCAGGAGTTACTGGGTCTTTTGGCCTATATTATGCTGGAAATCAGACTAAGGGTAAAATTTTTGAAAGCATCTAAGCGACTTAATAGCCCAAGTCCCATTTTCAAAACTCTCTCAGCCATTTAGGGTCAGATTTTCAAAGGCATTTAAGCACCTGAAGATGCAGATAGATTCCTAGTAGGAGTGTCAATGGGATTTAGGCACCTAACCTGTTTAGGCACTTTCAAAAATCCCACTGGGCACCTAAATACCTTTGAAAATTTTGCCCGTAGGACTCTAAATCTCATTGATTTAGGTTTAACCCCTAGTGGGCCTGCTACCTATTGGAATTTTCAGCCCTGAGTTAGGCGGTTCTGTGCATGGGGATTGTTAAGTGCTTAAGAACAGGATTTTCAGAAGCTGGCCAGCTGAACAGAGAGCCTCTTATGCTAGCCAAGAGTGAAAGGCTGAGAAAAGGGGTGGGGGAGATGAGAGGAGTTTAGGCACCCAAGTGGCTGACCTGCTAAGCCTGGCTGATGGGGCAGAGATAGAGACTTCCTTCTTCTTTGGATCCTCAATTGTGAACCCTCTCCTGGAATTAGGCATCTAAGCCAGGTCAGTCACTTAGGTAACCCATGCCCTAGCAGCTGAAACTTTCTTTCTTTCTCTCTCTCTCTCTCTCCCCTGCTCATGCTCAATAGCTTTCTCATGCTCACCTTATGTTTCCCTGTTCTCCTAGATGTCTTGTTGCAGATGCTGTACTGCTCCTCGACCTAGCGATGGCCTGCATCTGGTCCTCCTGCTGTGGGCTATGACAGGTATCAGATCTTAGACATGCTCAGAGCACAGCCAGGGGTCAGGCTCCGAGGGCAAGATAAGTGTTCCCTTGCCTACTTTAGAAGATTCTACTTTGGGGCTTTGGCATGAGCTAGGGCTTCAAGCAGCTCATTAGCCATGGAGTAACAGCAGGGCTTAGGTTGCTTTGAAAATGCCAACCAGTGGAAACTTAGGCTTCAAGGGGAGTTTAGGCAAGTCTGGAGCTTGGGTTTTGAAAATGTCAGTGGCGCCCACATGGTGGATACCAGTGCCTACATCCCATAAATATCTAGCCACAAGTATCTAACTCACTTTTGAAACTATGATGGGCTCCTAAGTCACTTAAACTATAGCTACACTTATGGTGGTGTGTAGAGTACAGGCACTACACAGGTAGCTACGCAGTGCAGTGAAAGGAGAGCTGCATCCATACTCGTCACTGTGGTGTGTTAGATACACACCATAGTAAACGGCTCCAGCTGTCACCCCTCCCCACCGTGGAGCCTTTCCCTGCTTCCAGAGCCTTTCGCTGCAGCAGGGAAAGGATGGGGCAGCAGGACACCACACTGCTAACAATAGCAGTGTGTACATGGAAGGCACTGCTTGGGCATGTAGAGAGCTGCGTAGGGTATATAGCCTGTGGGCTGAGGTGTGAGGGACACTCTATTCTACTCTACCCATCTAAGCCAGGCCTCACCATCTCTACTGCTCTTTATACCTGTGCTAGCTGGGTGTGCAGTGTCTGTACTCTACACACCGCTGTAAATGGAGATGTACCTTTAGACACTTTTGAAAGTGTTACCCTAGATGAATATAACGGTCACTTATGGCTTTAAAAATCTCTGAAACTAGAAATATATCCTTGTTAGTTAAATAGGCACTTTCTGCTCTGTGAGGATCATTGCTTATTATTTGTATTATCATAGTGCGTAGGAGCCTCAAGCACAGGCCAGTATGCCACTGTGCTAGATGGTGTACAAACACAGAACAAACTATCGTGTCCTGTACTGAACAGTTAGCAAGACCCACATTAGAATCAGAAAACCACTATCTGCAAATAAAGCCCATTATATCATGATGAAGACTGTATCGGGACCCACAGTGGCAGATGTAGGTCAGAGAACATTTGACTTGTTTCCTCAAAAGAGGGTGCAGGAAGAAATTATACTGGACTTTCCATTTCCCTTCAAATAAATATCTCCAGTACCCCTGCAAGTGAGGCTGAGGTTATTTTATTAAACCCTAGCATTTGTCTGGTTCACAGTCCCCCAGTTGTGGGATGCATTACCAAATTTAATTTAAGGTGATGGGGTGTTTTGAAAAGCCATCTTTCCCCTTTGTTTCAAGCTTTATTTTTTAAATTTTTGTAGCAGCAACAGCAGCAGCATAAAAACAGAAGAAAACCAGCACATCCTGGGGATTTATTGTACCTAGCCATTTTAAGACAACTGGGATGATTAATTGTTCTCCTTTGCTATATGACTGGCATAACTCTAGACATGAATGGCCAGCGGCAGTCTACAGTGCATGCTGCTGAAAGTGAAATGTCAGAAACCAAATGTTCCTGACAAAACATCACTAACAAAAATGTCATGCAACACGCTGAGTAACGCAACAATCCCCCCACAATATCATCTAGTTGTGATTAGACTTCCGTGTTGGAATGATCACAACTTAACAATGGGACGGACTCGTTCCTCTGCCCCATGTAATATGTCTTAATATTATTCCTTTTGTCTCTTACTAAATTAAAATAAGCAAAAGTGGGAAAACAAATCTCTTGTCAAAGTCACCGGTTTTTACAAACAGCCCCTCCAGCCAACTTAGCCAAAGGGCAATACACACAGCAGCAAGTGCTGCCCAAATTCTTTTCTTGTCTCAAGGTTCTTTTTCATTCCAGCATTGGCTTCCAGTGGAGAACAGTAAGAGAGTCTCCCCCGTCTCCCCTAGAGATTATTGTCAGATTCAGTATTCCCACCCCCCCGTCTGCCAGAGTACTCAAGGCTGCAATGCCTATAAGGTTTCTTTTCTCACCATTCTGTAGAAGTGTAGCTAGATGGAAAACAGCTTCAATTAAAGCATTAGGGTTTTTCATTTATCCAATTAAAAAGTTCCTTCTGATGCCTGTAGCATCTTTATCACTCTTAATCTCCCCTCCCCCCAGCGCCCGCCCCAATCCACCTGGAATAGAGGGAGTTCTATTAAAATAGTTTCACTCATTTCTCTCTGATAGATCCTTAATGATCATGATGGACAGCTACTCACAAAGTACTGAAGCTGCCCCCGCACCATCCTTATTCAACATTTATGTCGGACCACTGGTTGGGCTGAGACAGCATTAACTTCAAAGCTACTAGAATGCTAATGGCACGCAGCTCCCCCCACCCTCCAATCTCTCATATCAAGTGCAGACAATTTTGTCTCTGATCTGTCCCAGCATCTAAGGGAAATTGCAAGCTAGATGAAAAACAGCCTGTTCGAGAGAGAGAGGTTATGAGTAGGAAGGAGAAAGCACTTTGAGGAACCAAGAGGAGCGATGACCTCACCCTTCATTGCAGTCATTTGTCCTCTGATATTCAAAGTCATGCACAGTCTTAGAATCCTAAGAGTTTATTGCTACTCCCATGCAGCCAGGGCATGTCCCTTACTATATGTATGCACAATAGGGCTCTCATCTCTGTTTGGATCTCTAGCTGCTACTGTAACAAACAATATTTTCAATTTTGGTTGGCCTGCTCCCTAGACATAGCACAGTGAATTGTAGAAGCACATCTCTGATGATCTTCACTCTCTAGTAGCTCCCTGTCTTATTTCACCTCTGTTATAAGCCGTTGATCTCAAAAGTTGGTAGCTGACCAGGCCAAAGCTCTCAGAAAAGTACCCGGAGATCTTTAATATCCTGAGCAGAGAGGATGTTCATTGTTAACGTCTCATACAAGAGACCCCACCTATGGTAAAACTAGAGAGAAAATCTCTCTCAGAAGGAACTGGTCTAACCATCTCTGCTAGAACTGGAACCTTTCCTCCTAGAGAATCTTGATATTTTAACACTGACAGACTGGGATGAAGAAGGGTCAGAGAGTAGAAGGGTCAGAGAGTAGTGGAGGACTAGTACTGTTGAACCTCTAGGCAAGTGCTTACAGCACCTGTAAAACACAGCACATTCTATGCATATTATGAGTCTAGCGGGTTGTTTATGCACAAATTTGCACAGGTTTAATTAAAACAATCCAAACCCTATGTGGACACTATTCCAGTTAAAGAGCAGCTTCTTTCAGTTTGATTTAGACCTGTTCCAAAGTGACAATCTAAACCTAAACCTAAATAAGCCTGGTTTAAACCAAATAAGAGAGACTCCTCAGCCTTTTGCACCAGTTTAACTAAAATCAGTTTAAAAAACATCACTTTAAACTGGTGCAACTCTGCACATAGACAAGCGCTGGAAATCATTTGGGCGCTAGACCCAAAGCTGAGCACAGATGCTTGGGTGAAAGTGTCTTCTAGCCAGGGCCGGCCCCAGGCACCAGCTGAGCAAGCTGGTGCTTGGTGCGGCAGATTGTTCGAGGCGGCATTCTGCCCAATCCTAGGGCAGCACGGCGCTTTTTTTTTTTTTTTTGTTCCGCTCTGGCCGCCCTGTAGGGGGCGGCGGCGGCGCGGAGAACCAGAGGGTCCTGCAGGGCAGTCTTCTTCCTTCCCTCCCCGCCAACCGGAGCGGAGCCCTCGCGGCAGGTGGCAGCGCAGTGGGAGGGGCCGTGTGGCAGCGCCCCGGCTGTAGCTCTGGCCGCCCCCTTCCCTCTCTCCCCCCCCCCCCCCCCCCCCCCCCCCCCCCCCCCCCCCCCCCCAGCCTGTCCCCCTGCACCCGTGCTCTGGCCGCGCCACAGGTTGTTTGTTTTGTTTTGTTTTGTTTTTGCTTGGGGCGGCCAAAAAGCCAGAGCCGGCCCTGCTTCTAGCTCCCTTATCAGTTGGTCACTACAATAAGCAAGGCTCAACATGGGCTTGGAATCACTGGGTGGTAGAAAAGATAGTTACCTTTTCTGTAACTGGTGTTCTTCGAGATGTGTAGCTCATGTCTATTCCACAGTAGGTGTGTGTGTGCTTGCCCCATGCACCAGTGTCAGAAGTTTTTCCCCTAGCAGTACCCATAGGGGAGTGCCCCTAGTGACCCCTGGAGTGGCGCCTCCATGGCACGGTATAAGGGGTGCTGTGCGCTCCCCCCACCCTCAGTTCCTTCTTGCCGACAACTCCGACAAAGGGGAAGGAGGGCGGGATGCGGAATGGACATGAGCAACACATCTCGAAGAACACCAGTTACGGAAAAGGTAACTGTCTTTTCTTCGAGTGATTGCTCATGTGTATTCCACAATAGGTAATTCCAAGCTATATCTGTTGGAGGTGGGTAGGAGTTCACAAGTTCTTGGGATGGAGCACAGCCCTGCCGAACCCAGCATCCTCCCTGGTTTGGGAGATGATCGCATAATGCGAGGTGAAAGTGTGAACCAAAGACCACGTAGCAACCCTACAAATGTCATGGGCCAAAAAGGTGGCCGACAAAGCCTGCGCCCTAGTCGAGTGCGCCTTCACAATTGATGGCATGGGGATTCCCACCAGGCCATAACAGGTACGGATACACGACATGATCCAGTTGGAGAGCCGCTGAGTGGAGATTGGCCGACCCTTCATGTGTTCAGCTGAGGCGATGAACAGCTGCAAGGACTTTCTGAACAGTTTTGTCCGCTCCAGGTAGAAAGCCAGAGCCTGTCGCACATCCAGCATGTGGAGGCAGCGCTCTTCACTGGACGCATGGGGCTTGGGGCAGAGGACCAGCAGGAAAATGTCCTGACCCATGTAGTAGGCGGAGACCACCTTCGGGAGGAACGAAGGACGCGGGTAGAGCTGGACCTTATCCTTATGGAACACCGTGTACGGGGGCTCGGAGGTCAGGGCCCTGAGTTCCGAGACCCACCCAGCTGATGTGATCATCACCAGGAAGGCTACCTCCCATGAGAGGTGCAACCAGGAGCATGTAGCGAGCGGCTCAAACAGGGGGCCCGTGAGGTGGGCCAGCACCAAGTTCAGGTCCCACTGTGGGATTGGGGGCCTGACGTACAGGAAGAGACGATACAATCCCTTAAAGAATCGGCCAGTCATAGCATCGGAGAATACCATGTGGCCCCGCACTGGTGGGCAGAAGGCCGACATGGCCGCTAAGTGCACCTTGATGGACGAGGGCGCCAGGCCCTGGGCCCTAAGGTGAAGGAGGTAGTCCAAAATGAGCTGGATCGGGGCAGCCACAGGGGAAACACCCTGCTCATCCACCCATCAGGAGAACCGAGACCACTTTGCCAAGTAGGCTCAGCGCGTGAAGAGTCGCCTGCTTTCCAAGAGGACGCACTGAACCCCTTCCGAGCAAGTCCTTTCCTCCCGGCCTAACCATTGAGAAGCCATGCCGTGAGGTTGAGTGCTGCTAGGTTGGGGTGGAGGAGGCAGCCCTGGTCCTGGGAGAGCAGGTCTGGGCGGGACAGCAACGGCCACGGTGGGGCAACCGCCAGGCCCGTGAGGGTCCTGTACCAATGTTGCCTGGGCCATGCCGGGGCAATCAGTAGGACCTGGGCCCTGTCCGTCTATCTTTTCCAGGACCTTGACTAATCAGTGGGAATGGGGGGGAAGGCATAGAGAAACCGGCCCAACCAGGACAGGAGGAAGGCATCGGAGATAGCGCCCCGTCCCAGCCCCCCCGCTGAAGCAGAACCAGGGACAGTGACAGTTCTGCTGAGTCGCAAACAGGTCCACCTGGGGAGTTCCTCACTCTTGGAAAGGTCTGTGCGCTACCTCTGGGTGGAGAGACCACTCGTGCTGAGAGAAGTCCCTGTTCAAGCGATCCACCCACAAGTTCTGGGCGCCCGGTAGGTAGTAGGCCTGTAGGCAAATGTTGTGGGCTATACAGAAGTCCCACAACCTGAGGGCTTCCTGGCACAGGGCAGAGGATCAGGCCCAGCCTTGCTTGTTGATGTAAAACAAACATTGAGACCGCGTTATCCGTGAGAACCTGACTACCCGGCCCTCCAGGTGCAAGCGGAAGGCCATGCATGCCAGCCACACCGCCCTGAGTTCCTTGACATTTATGTGGAGGGCCAGGTCTGTGCAGACCCCCACATGGGCTCCCCACCCCAGGTCTGTGCATCCATCAAGGGAAGTGCCTCTGAACAGGACCCCGTGGAGCATGTTCCCCAGGGAGGACCACCATCGTAGGGAGACGATCACCAGTTCAGGCACAGTAAGGACTTTGTCCATCGTGTTTCTGTCCCGGGAGAACGCCGAGGCCAACCAGAGCTGGAGGGGCCTCATCCTGAGTCTGGCGTGGCGGACCACATACGTGCACACCGACATATGACCCAAGAGCTGGAGGCACGCTCTGGCTATTGTCACTGGAAACCTTGTGACCGTGTTGATGAGCCCTTTCAGGGTCTCAAACCTGTCTGGTGGGAGGGAGGCTCTGGCTGACATGGCGTCCAGGACCACCCCGCTAAACTCTATGCATTGTACTGGGACTAACGTGGACTTGGTGTCGTTTACCAACAGGCCCGAAGTGGCACACATGAACAGAAGGAGCGCCACTTGATCCCGCACCTGCGACCGGGAGCTGCCCTTGACCAGCCAGTCCTCCAGATAGGCGCTGGGGGGTCCAGATCTTCCCCTGAGGTAGACTGTTACCACCGACATACACTTTGTAAATACCTTGGGGGCAATGGACAGACCAAATGGGAGGACCGTAAATTGGTAGTACTCCTGCCCAACCGTGAAACAGAGGAAGCATCTGTGCCCCTCGAATATATGGATGTGGAAGTACGCGTCCCGCAGATCGAGGGCGGCGTACCAGTCCCCAGAATCCAGGGAGGGAATGATGGAGGCCAGGGAGACCATGCGGAACTTGAGCTTCACCGTGTACTGATTCAGGCCTCACAGGTCCAGGATGGGCCTGAGCTCCTCTTTGGCCTTCAGGATAAGAAAATAGCGGGAGTAGTACCCCTTGCGTTTGAACTCCGCCGGCACCACTTCCACCGCTCCTAGGCCAAGGAGCCATCCTGCTGCTCCATGTGGTTGACCGACTCGGTCACCAGGGAGTTAGGGGCAGGGTGGGTGTATAGGTATTCATGCTCCTTGGTGGGCACAGAAAGCTCTCTTAGAGATGGGGGCAAATGAGACCAGGGTTTGCCACAAGTCACTTGCCTCTGAAGCGTGGGGCCAACATTGGCGGTGCTCCTGGTACCAGCATGGACATGACATCCCGGGCCGCTTGAAGGGCCTCTGGTGTGGAGGGCATCCAGGCATCTGGGGAAGCCTGCTCCAACTGGGCCGGGCTACTCCGCTCAACTTGAGTCGGAGGCCTAGAGGCCGATGGGGATCGAGGACTGCACAACACTGGTCTAGTCTTTGCCCCAGATTTACTCTGGTGCCACGACGGAGAAGGCCTCTTCTTAGCCTTCTTGGCGTGCCCCGTGGATGGGGAGCGGTGCCGACTAGTAGATGGCGCTGGGGGGGGGGGGAGGCGCCGCACACTGACATCGAGGTGCCCGGTGCTGACTCGGAGCAGCGCACCAGAGTCAGGGTCAATGCCGACTCCATGAGGATAGCCTGGAGCCGAATGTCTCTCTCTCAGTCCAAGGCTTAAATGACTTGCAAATCTTGCAGCGATCGCTGAGATGAGTTTCACCCAAATAATGTAAACAGTCCGCGTGCGGATCACTCACTGGCATTGGGTGCCTACAAGTGTCACATGACTTAAAACCTGGGACGCGGGGCATGCCCTGGCCTGGGTGCACTAGCTAAACTAAAACTAATCGAGTACTAACTACAGATCTCGCACACTGAATGAACAAGAGCTCTGGGGACAAGCTGCAGCAACGTTGGAGCAGAGCAGTTCCAAAGCACCTTCACTGGCAGCAAGAAGGAACTGAGGGTGGGGGGAGCGCACAGTGCCCCTTATACCGTGCCATGGAGGTACCACTCCAGGGGTCGCTAGAGGCACTCCCCTACAGGTACTGCTAGGGAAACACCAACACCGGTGCATGTGGCGAGTATGCACACCTATTGTGGAATACACATGAGCAATCACTCGAAGAAGAACATGGTTTGGAAAGAGATGAGATAGACTGAAGACATCTGCTCCCTGATAGAAGAGAGAGAGGTGAGGGATAGCTCAGTGGTTTGAGCATTGGCCTGCTAAACCCAGGGTTGTGAGTTCAATCCTTGAGGGGGACACTTGGGGATCTGGGGCAAAATCAGTACTTGGTCCTGCTAGTGAAGGCAGGGGGCTGGACTCAATGACCTTTCAAGGTCCCTTCCAGTTCTAGGAGATGGGATATCTCCATTACTTATTATTATAACACTGAGGGCTTCCCCAATCTATCCAAAAACAGTCTGTGCATGTTCCCCTGCAGGATCAGTGTAACATTGTGGACAGTGTTTGAGAAAGGCAGATTTATTTTTAATGACCTGTACTATACATGCTATACTTTTTCTGCAAAACATGTAGACAAGTCCACTTTACTATCTCACCATTCATACTCAGTCATCATGAGCATCACATTATAAACTAGCCTTACTCTGCCCCCCCCCCCCCAACACACACACACTTTGTGACTGGTGACTGTAGTTGAGATGAACAGTAAATTGACACAGAAATAACACTCTATACTATTGGATCTACACAGAAGGATCAGGGAGACACTTCACTTACTGCAATTTGAGATCTGTCACCATCATACAGCTAAAATGATCTAATTTGTAAAAGGATCTAGGACATATTCCAAGCTCAAAGCTATGCACAAGGGCAAATTAAGCTGCTTTCAGGCTTTGCATGCTAGACACAAAAACAGACACCTCTGCATCCTGCTCTCCTTCACCCCCAACTCTGTATTTTCAGAACCTGCCATTAACTCTTGGGATAGTTCCTCCACCTTGCTACAGCTAAGTGGTGTGAAATGAAAGAACCCCCCCCCCAAAAAAAAAGAGAAAGTGCCATTTGCAACAAGGCTGCCTGTGTAATAAAATGTCTCCATGATATGTGGTATTTTTTGGAAGGCATAGCTCAGCCACCTTTCAAACTGGGCCATGTCAGTGTAGAATGCAGCTTACATCTATAACAAGAAGTTATTACACAGGAAACAGAATGAAAAGTGGTGGGTGGGGCCAAGAGAGTGTCTTCCATCTTAAATCTTCAGAGCATGGCAGAAACTAAGGGCAAGTCTACACTGCAAATTGCATTGGCGCAGCAGCACCAATGCAGCTGCGCTGCTGTAGTGCTTCTGGTGAAGGCGCTCAAAGCAAATGGGAGAGAGTTCTCTTGGCAGCTTAATAATTCCGTGAGAGGTTAGGGTTACCATATTTCAACCCTGAAAAAAAGAGGACACTCCCCAGGGGCCCTGGCCCTGCCCCAACTCCGCCCCCATTCCAACCCCTTCCCCAAAGTCCCTGCCCCAACTCTGCCCCCTCCTCTGAGTACCCCGCATTCCCCCTCCTCCCTCCCACTCTGATCTTGGTTGGGGGTTGCTAAGTGCTTCCCTGCTCCCCCCTCCCCCTGCAGCCTCTTCGCTCCCCCCTCCCCCTGCAGCCCCTGCACCCCCCCGCCCCTGCAGCCTTTGTGACCCCTGCAGCCCCTGCACCCCCCCGCCCCTGCAGCCTCTGTGACCCCTGCTCCTCACTCACCCTGCAGCCTTTGCGCCCCCCCGCCTGCCCTGCCTCTGCACCCCCCTACCCCTGCAGCCTCTATGCCCCTGCCTGCCCTGCTCCTCCTCGCCCTGCAGCCTCTGCGCCCCCCGCCTGTCCTGCTCCCCCGGCAACCTCTGCCTGGTGGGGGCTTCAGCCGGGGCGGCGGGGGTCCCTGCAGCCCTGGCACACGCCGCACTCCCCGCCCCGCAGCCTCCTTCCTGCCGCCGCTGAGCACGTTCCCCGGCCTGTCTGTCCCCGCTGGAAACAGCTCCAGCGGCGCCGGGTTCTGAGCCGTGCGGGGCGACAGGGCCGCAGGAAGAGTACCTCAGTGGCCGGGGGGTCCCCATCCACGAGGGAAGGCCGAGCTGCTGGCTGGGCCCGGCCTCCCCGTGGTCCTGCGGGCTCGGCTGGGGCGCGCGGTCTGCCTGGCCTGCGGGGGCAGCAGTGGCCCCTCCACTGCCTTCTGCAGCTGCGCTCCCCCTTTTCCCCCCCCCTGCCCGAGCTCGCTACAATGTAGCCGGGGTGGCTGGGCTGCGCTGTGGACCCAGTGGGTCGTGCTGGGGCTGGGCGGACCCTAGTTTATGCCTCCCTATTTTCCTGGACATGTCCGGCTTTTTGAAAATTCCCCCCAAACAGGGATTTGAGTACCAAAAAGCTGGACATGTCCGGGGAAATCCGGACGTATGGCAACCCTAATGAGAGGTGGTAGCTACGTCAAGCAGAAGTTCTCCCGCTGTCATAGCGCTGTTTACACAGAGGCCTAAGGTTGGTATAACAGCATTGCTCGGGGTGTTCATTTACTTCAATATAACAGCGTCACCCATGGGTGTGAGAAGAGTATAGTGTAGACCTGGCCTCAGTGTCTAAATACAGTTTATGGCACTATCAGGCCATATTAGAACCCTGCTCTGACAGCTCTCAGTCCAGGAAAGGATTTTCCATCCTGCTACTTGACTGTGCTGCTATATTTCCCCCTCTTCTTTAAGTCTATAGTACAAGGGACAAAATCTTCTCAAAAGCAACAATTTTCAGACTATGGCTCGTAAGTAATTGCTATAACATCTACTAATTACTAACACAAAATTTAATATTTTCAAAGTAAATGTGATAAATAGGACTTACTGCTAGCAGGGAAAAACCTCTAACATTCAGTCACCAAGTATTCTCAATAGCAAAGAGTACCCTCTCTACTGCAAGTATTAAATGATATTAAGTAGACATTAAATTATAATACAGTGATTTAATCACAGCAGCAAGAAAACAAACATTCTCCTAATGTGAGTTTCAAGATTATTTTGCCATGAAAACTAGTTAACATATTTAATTTACCTCTATTACCAAGTCAACATTCTGGGGATGCAGAAAATCTAAGTAAGAATTGAAATCTTCTATGCCGTTCCCTGGTAGAAAAACAAGTGCACACAAGACCTGAATTTCTAATGTGTGGAGAAAAACAAAAAACAAACAAACCAACAAAAAAAAAAAATCTTTCAAACTTCTTTATACATCAGAATGAAACAGCAACAACAATCTAAAGGGAATAAGTTCATTGTTAACCTTGCACTTTACTTTTAAAGGATGACTAAAAATGTAGGACTTCAGGGTGCAGTCCTTATTCAAACAAGACAGACTTCTATAGAAAATTTATGTATGGGGCTGCATCATCAGACCTAAAGCTTTCAAAATGTCACATTTTGTGGTCTGTCTATAAATGTGATCAAATCTGGTAATGCATCATTTTCCCATTTATGAGATTTTGACCTATTTTACTTGCCCTGATAAGTCACTCAGTATTAATAAGTGTGATTTTGTGAATACAACTGGAGCACATATCCAGAGATAATATAAAACATAAACACACAGTACTAAATTAATCTTAATGAAAGTGTAGCATAGCGTCTTTAAGATAAACATTATATTGATTTTGACCAAATTATAACCGCTAGATGTGGTTGCAGTTTGTGTGCAAATATTTTCCTTGCTTTTTGTTCTCCACAGAAGGCAATCAGTTACCAGTTTTAGGACTAATAATAATAAAAAAAAAAAAGAACGTACTGTATTGCCGGTGAAAAACCTGAACAAAATGGTTTCACTGATATTTTTGAGGAAATAAATCAAAATGAAAAATTGTTTTGATTTTTTTGGGTTACCCCTACCAAGTTTTTCAGTAGGGGGAGGAAATGAAAAAAGGATTTCTATTCAAACTGAAATATTTTTTATTAGAATTGGATAGATTGAAGGAAACAAAATGAATATTTTTGTATCTTTTGAAAAGCCATTTTTCATTTAAAAAATTCTAACCAGCTCTATTATTAACCCACCTTAGTTCTACCTCCCTCCTTAATATGGAAATCCAGTAGCTTCATAACATTCATACATTACTGTGTCAAAGTTCACTCCAACTTACAACCTGGAACCCGAACTAAAATCTACCCAAGGTGTCAGTGTCCAGACGGACCTGGAACTGAAGATCAATTATTTGTATTGGGGTAGGGCTTACAGGTCCCAGTCCTGTTGTTTCATGTGCTGTATAGGCATATTGGAAAGATAGCCCCTGCCTCAACAAGAAACAATAGCGGATAAAAACAAATGGCACTGCACGGTAACAATAGACTAGCTGCAGCTTTCTCAATCAACTGGACAGTAGTTGCCATGAGGCATAGAGGATGGCACTTCTCTATGATTAAGGATAGGAAGCATCCTCTCCTCACTATGTGAGGCATTTATAATGCCTATCAATAGTGACACTTATGCCATACCACTTGCTTTAAGCCGCCAAGATGGGTAAGGATAGGAAATGCAGGTGGCTGGCCTGAAGTAAACCAAATGACTATGGGCATCCACATTAAAAACAGTCTAAAGCAAACAGGGCAGACAGCTCATTAATAATCTATACAATAGGTCTGAACACACCAGCCACATGCCAGTGTGGTTAACCAACAAAATTATAAACCTACCTAATACCATGAGGCAGTCTGGATTAAACAGGACTGTATACCACCTAAAGGGGCCAACCTGGCCTAATGCCATGTCTACACTTACTGGTAGAGCGGTACTGCTGCGATTGATGCAGCAATGTCGATTTAGTGGGTGTAGTGAAGACTCACTAAGTTGATTGCAGAGTCTAGCATAGTCTAGTACTTCAGCTCCCTGAGAAGAGTACGGTAAGTTGGCAGGAGAGCATCTCCTGTTGACACAGCACAGTGTAGACACTGTGGTAAGTCAACCTGAGCTATATATGTAATTTACGTAACTGAAGTAGTGTAACTTAGGTCAACTTACTGCGGTAGTGTAGATCAGCCCTCAGCATCAGTAAGAGAAACCACAAGGTGCAATAGGATTTATTAATGTTGGAGTCTATACTGAAATAGATTAACTCTGGTGCTGATATAGCAGTGGGAAATCCCCTGCATTGAAACACAGCGAGAAGATGATAGGCCTATTCAAAAGGGTGACCCAAGAATTTAAAATATCCAAACCAGATACAAAGGCAAGGTCAAGCAAATGGCCAGTTTTATGGGGGATCCTCCTTGACCTTCAGAGTACAGTTCAGAGTCCATCACTTCCAGTGAGACACATGCGGTTCATTCAAGCTCACATCCACATGCATATAGCCCTGGAGGATTTTTCAACAATTTGTGTGGATTTCAACAGAAGTGCTCACAGCAGTTCAGATAACTTACCTGTTAAATCATCCCTAAAACTTGGTGGTCTATAAACAAGCAGAATTATACATTTTACCCCTTCCATAGCAGTACGAGTTAGCATATATGGTACACCAACTGCTGCACTGGAAACTGGGTGCACTTAATGGATCACCAAGTACTCAAACGAAAGCAGTGTGGAAAATTGGACATGCAGCATCAACCAGCAAAATATCAGTAATATGCACATATTAGATGGTGACACTCCCTGAAATATCACAGAATGTTCTATTCCAGTTGAAGATGATTTGAAGAGCTCTGTGTAGCTCAAAGCTTGTCTCTTTCTCCAGCTTCAGTTGGTCCAATAAAAATTTATATTTTAAAGATAAAGATTATATTGATTTTGACCAATAGGTCAAAATCTCATAAATGGGAAAATGAGGCATTACCAGATTTGATCACATTTATAGACAGACCACAAAATGTGACATTTTGAAAGCTTAAAGACCTCACTCACCTTGACTCTCCCATTCCATCTAAGCTATTTCAGAACTTCTCAATGAAGTATTTGTTTAAAAAGCTTAAAATGAGGCACCTGCTACCAAACCCAAGAATTAAAAATTCCCTTATAGAGTGTCAGCTAATGGATATCTTCAAACCCATTAGACCCCACCTCCCTTTCCAATCCAGTTCATCCATCCTGCAATGTCCCTACATGGACCCACTTGCCATTCCCTGTTAACACAAACAACAACAAAACTCCCCTATATCCAAAACTCAACTCAGAAAACCAGAACTTTGCACTGAAGGCAATTACATAAGTGTATGGAGGGGCGAATAAATCAAGTGTCAGCAATAAACTGAAAAATGAAACTCCTCAATAACCACACTATTTGCTGCCCTCAAACACTGAGTTCTCCTAACTTTGGGTACGTCTACACTTACCGGAGGGTCCGGCGGCAGGCAATCGATGTTCTGGAATCGATTTATCATGTCTGGTTTAGACGCGATAAATCGATCCCGGAAGTGCTCACCGTCGACACCGGTACTCCAGCTCGGCGAGAGGGGGGAGCCTCCCTGCCGCGTCTGGACCCACGGTAAGTTCGGACTAAGGTACTTCGAATTCAGCTACGTTATTAACGTAGCTGAATTTGCGTACCTTAGTCCGAAGTGGGGGGTTAGTGGGGACCAGGCCTTTGAAGGCACCCCTTTAGGAAGACTGCATTAAAAATATCTAAATTATTCTGAAATAAAGGAAAGCTGTATTTTTTCATTCAATTTGTTGGGAAAATAGCTCAATGGTTTAAGGGGCACAAAATAAATAATGCTACTTAGAAGTATTCAGTTGTAGGCTGCTTTTTAGCACTGCTGATTTTAACAGAAGGAGGGCCATTATTGTAGTAATAGCGTACTTTTGTAGAGGCAAGGGATTAAAGCAGAAGTAAAACTCCTGGTGGGGGCAGGGTGACAACCTCATGCTGTTTTTTATTTCCCTGGCCTTCTTTCTGCAGTTTAATAATCGCTTGTTTATTGAAGATACAACATCAACATTATCAAGCAAGGAAAGAAAAACCCAGAAGTTTCACATTACAAGACAGGTATTAGAGGAAATGTTAGAGCGGCACATTGATCTTTTTGTAATATTCTTATGATATAACATGATAGGAAGAGAACAATACACTAGGACAGGAATATGTAATCTCTCTTGGTACTGTATTTATTAGTAGTATCACCCACGTACCTACAGTGCTTTTCATTTAGCAATTTACAAATATTAATAAATCCTCAAAAGGCCCTTGTGAGGCTTGAAAGTATTAGCTCCATTTTACAAATAGGAACATTGAAGCAGAGAGATTAATGGCCTGATTTTCAGATAGATGGATGTTCAGTACCTCTGAAAAAATCAGACCATAAGTGTCTTGTTCAAGGCCACAATGAGAGTCCATTTTAAAGCCAGGAATAGACTCATAAGCTCCTGGCTTTCAGTCCTTTACTTACACAACTACACTTTTCCTCCCATAAACCAGGAATGTCAAGAATTGCTAGCAAAGAGGTCACAAAGTAAAATCTTTTCCCTCTTCAATACTGCTCAGGACACAACTATATTAAGTTGCTAGATTAGACATTTAACCATTGTTTTTAGTTAAGTTCTGTAAATAAAGCCTATAATTTGGATAAATTCGGACAAAAGAATTTTTACCACCGAGTTCCTTAATCGGCCAGTTTTACCGTTAAGTTAGCCAGTCTCCTCAGTTTATAAGTAACTGCTTAAGATCATATAAAATAAGTACATTTAAATTATATAATTAAACAGCCAACAAGTTTACTCATTACTCAATTTATTTGGACGAAACAAAAATAAGTTTGCACGGTTTTGCGTAACCTGATAAAGAAATTGGAACATTTGAAATATATTAGTTTTTCCAATAGTTTTAACTTCAATCTTGGGCAAGGCCATTTTCTTCTTATTTTAGGATTCACGTTTCAGTAATACATATGCTCCCATTACTGCCAAAAGAGCATACTGTGAAAAAAACACACAAAGAATTATTGCAGTTCTGCCTTCTAAAAGATTTGAAACAGTTAGACACTATTTCAGAGTAAGTCTCTGTTCAGTGTTAACAACTCTTGGATTGGCTTACAACTGTAAGAATTAGACATATTTGAGATGCTATTGGCATATTTTGAATGAAAAAGAGCTTCAGCTGATGAATAGTTTATTCTTATTTCTATAATTATTAGAATTATACATTCAAATCTGAGATCATAACACTAAATATGCATTTTAATTGCATGCTTAATTACACATAAATGTGAGCCGACAGGCTAATTGATTAAATGTTACTTAATTGACTGAAAACAAGACATATGGCTAATTTTCCCTGTGGTAACCAAATCCATATATACAAATCTATTATCAGTTAACTACGTATTTCACTTAGGTGTAGAAATTGCTCCTTTATCATGTAAATACCAAATTACAAGCCCTAACACGTTAATGTTCAAAATAATGTTCTTACCTTAAATTTTGGGTAGTCATTCATTATTATGGTAACCATCCCAACATAAGGCAAAAAGCTAATTGACAAAAATTAAAGCAGACAAATGTGAAATAATTTCACAGTTAAAGATACCTAAATATTTTCCAAAATATACATGTTAGAGCTAGACATTTAATTGAAAAATCTATGTTCCATACAGCAAGAGCTTTTAATTAGTATTGCTCCAAAGAGCATGTATTTGAAATACAACCTAAGAAAGTGTAACGTGGACCTCTCTCTCTCAATCAAATAAAGGCTTCATCCTTCTGCATAGTACTTAAAACTTGGTAAGGTAGTCAAAAAAAGAAAATAAGATTGACAAGGTTTACACGCCCACCTTCTTATACAGCTGCAAAAGCAACTTAGTCTACCATTGGTGAGTGATGTAACTTAAGTTCTAGTAGTTCATTTTTCATATTAGGGCTTAAAAACAGTTGATTTTGAATGCTGAGATAATGACTGAAAACCTCCAGCAATACCAAAGGATTTCCTCAAAAGAGGCATTATCTATAACGCCAGGGTAAAAAACTCTATGGCAATGGCAAGCCAATTTCTGGCTGTTCTGAACAAGGCAAATCAATTCAGGAGAGTGGGTGACATTTGACATGAGAACTCTACTTCCACCAAGAGTTTTCTTGATGGCTCAAAACACAGCCAGGACTCTTGGTCCGGCAGACACTTAGTAACTGATCCGAAGTCCACTAACTCAATGGAAGATCTCCCATCGACATCTGTGGACTTTAGGTGAGGTCCTTATGTAGCTTTAAGCAAGTTTCCAAATAAGAATAGTGAAATAACCAGAGACCTTAACACTCCGCACCACTGCATATTTTTGACTGAATATTTTGGGAGTCTTTAGAGAAGTTCTCAGGCAGTTAGTATTCTGACAAAGAGCTAATGTGATTCACCTGAAAGAGAACTAATTCTCGAGGTGGGTTTGTCTTTTTATGATCAAAGGATTTGATATAGTATTAATCCCTGTGCTTCTACCAACATTGATCCCAACTTAGAACTCAAAATACTTTCTAGAATGTACTTTCTGTATTACTGAGGTAGGAAAGACATAGAAAAGTACTGCTTACCCTCTCGCTCTTCCAACAACATCCTTCTTTTCTAGCCAGTTCTGACCTTCTTTGTACAAGCCTCTATCATCAACTTCATTATTATCACCCTTGGTCAGAAATTTGATGTTTCCATTTTCTCTGGAAGGCAACAGGGTGACAAATTAATTTCCACTTCATTTACAACCTCATTAATTAATACTGGCAAAGCACATTGAAGATGAAAAGTAAAATACTATAAGATTAGATACCAATCTGTACACCCAGTCCTACTTGTTTAATAAGTATCATCAAGGCATTTATGGTTTTCACTGACAGATTTAGTAGCTATAACAAAGTTTTTACATCAACCATTCAACATTAGAGAGATGTTTTCCACCAGATACAAGTAGGTATTTGATAGAAGCCTTCAACTACCTGAAGGGGGGTTCCAAAGAAGATGAAGCTAGGCTGCTCTCAGTGGTAGCAGATGACAGAACAAGGAGTAATAGTCTCAAGTTGCAGTGGGGGAGGTCTAGGTTGGATATTAGGAAAAAACTATTTCACTAGGAAGGTGGTGAAGCACTTGAATAGGTTACCTAGGAGGCGGTGGAATCTTCATCCTTAGAGGTTTTTAAGGCCCGAACTAACAAAACTCTGGCTGGGATGATTTAGTTGGACTTGGTCCTGCTTTGAGCAGGAGGTTGGACTAGATGACCTCCTGAGGTCTCTTCCAACCCTAGTCTTCTATGATTCTATGTAATTTCTATTAGCATCAACAGCAGTTATATGCATGTAAAGCCAAACATATTTACAGTAAAGTATATAGTTCTAAAATACTGAAAGTGGCCCTATCAAGAAAAATGCACTATTGATTTTGAAAGGTCGGGGGGGGGGGAAGGGGGTGTCTCTGAGAAGGAAAAAGAATGCAACAACATCCAGTGAAGTATCAGATATATTGCCTATCAGGGGATTAGAGGATTGATCTTACTCCCAATGAAGTTAACAAAAGTTTAATCATGTGTTCCATTGAAGGAAGGGTCAGACCTTGTCTCCTGCCTCTTGGTAGCAGCATGGGCTTGACAGACTAATACACTAGGTAATTTCCATCTTTAACTTCCATGCTCTTGTTCAACTCACCACTATGATTAACATAGATATTATATGCTATTTCAAAGATAAAATGGCTCTATCATATTCCTTTTTTGATTAAAAGAAATATTGATGTGTTTTTAAATTTGGAGAAACGGTACAGCTACATAAAAATCAAAACACAGTTAATAAAATAGCAAGACAGCACTGGAAATACAGAGCCACATAAAAGTTAACTGCTAAGTGGTACAATTATTTGCATCCCGGCTGAATCAGAGTTACGTTAGATCTGTATCATTTTGCAAATGATAAAAGACTGGTATATTGCAATTATGTTTTGTTTAAAAAAAGCATATGAAGCACTATCAAGCTACAAAGGGCTTTCACTGTTTTTCATGGAGACACTACTCAGATGCAAGACCTTTAAGGAACACCCAGGTGCTACAGAAGTTATATTGGTGATTCAGTAGGTGGCACTCTTCCCTCCCAGATAGAACTGAATCAATGCCAAGCACAGTATTACGGAGGACCATAGTGCTACGGATACCAACTTTCAGACAAGCCACAAAACTGAAGTCCTGACCACTTGTGGGCATCAAAAAGCCCTTGATTCTTTTTGTAAGAGCAGGAGTCTTAAGCCCAGTGACTTGGCAAAATTCTATTGAGGATCATTATATTCTGCCTATCTAAATGTTACCTGTAGTTTCAAATGGAAAAGATATTTTTTGCTTTGTCCTGAATGTTGCATATTTGCTGTCTGCTGTTAAACAGCTGCCATGTTTCACCCTAGAGATGGCTTCATTTCAGCAGTGGGTGAAGTGATATCATGTATAGTTGAAGTGTATATAAAGCACTTTGGATCAGAATTAAAACAAATGTAAAATTATTAACTTTACAACATTCACAATGGCATGTAATTGCTCAACCTGCTTCTACATGGATTTATAGAGATATTAAGACTGAAAATAAAAGAAAATATACTGCTTTATCTGGTGAACTCTGGTCTTCCAGAAAACTACCACAGAATCATAGAAATGTAGGACTGGAAAAGATTGTAAGAGGTCATCTAGTCCAGTCCCCTGCCATGAGAATGAGGACCAATTAAAGCTAGACACCTCTGACAGGTGTTTGTCCAACCTGTTCATAAAATTTCCAATGATGGGTATTTCAGAACCTCGGCAGGTAACCTATGCCAGAGCTTAACCTAAACAAAAGCTTATAAAAGGCTTTTCTTAATATCTAACCTAAATTTCCCTTGCTGCAAACTAAGCAGATTCCTTCTTGTCCCATCTTCAGTGGCCATGGAGAACAATTTACCATCCTCTTTATAACAACCTTTTACATATTTGAAGACCTATCAGGCCCCCTTCAGCTCTCTCTTTTCTAGACTAACAAGCCTAATTCTTTCAACCTCTTCTCTGGAGAATTGAAATCTGACCTGCCCCAGTACCCAACTACGAGCTGAAAGCCACCTGGTTGCACTGAGAAACACAGATCAACCTTAGCATAAAGGGGGTAAACCTCAATCTCTGCCTGTGCATTCCTTCCTCCCAGTCATTAAAACCTCTTCTAGGGAAGATGTGCTGCCAACCTCACAGCACAATCCTACCAAACTGACTGTCACCTCCATCATACAGGCACAAATCCTCCCACATCTGAGACAAGGAGAAAGCCTTTCGATTTTTGTCAGAAGCACAAGGCATGTTGGCACTTGAGCCCTGCTCCACTTTGAGGCAGTGGATTAAGCAGTCAGTTTGCAGCTCCTTAGACCTAGAGAAAAGTTACCCTTCCAGGTACAGGCAACATCAGCTGCCCTGCAGCAGCCAGGCATGCTGCACAGCTTTCATACTTCCACAGAAATCTTGCTGTCTTAGGCTATGTCTACACTAGCACTTTTGTTGGTAAAACTTTGTCAATCAGAAGTCTGAAAAAAAACCCACACCCTCGACAGACAGAAATTTCACTGACAAAAGCACCACTGTGGAAAATGCTATGTCGGTGGGAGATGCTCTCCTGCCCACATAGCTATGGCCGCTCGATAGGAGTGGTTTAATTATGCCAGCCGGAGAGCTCTCTCCTGCCAGCACAGAGTGGCTACACAGGAGACCTTACAGTGGCATAGCTGTAGCAGTACAGCTGTGCCACTGTAAGGTCCGTAGTGTAGACATAGCCTAATTGTGCTTAGGGATGTGTGGAATCAGTGCCTCCATTGCCCCACTCCCTTTCCAGCTAGCATCACCCACATCTGGGAAGGGGGCAAGATAAAGGTGATGGTGCTGTGGCTTGTTTTGCCTTACAGAAAACCTTCTCTTATTCTTCCCACTACCATGTGCCTTCCAGAAGGTCACGCTGAATTTTAGGCAGTTATTCAAATTAAAGAAGGTACTTGGATATATGAATATCTATTAAAAAAGGCTAAAGAATGGACCCTTCAACTGGAATCATAAGTTAAATAGATATGATGTGGGGGACCACCAACATCTTTAGTTCACCTTGTATCAACTCACAGACGGACAATTGGATAAACACCTGCAGCATCAGTGGAAGATTTCTGCTGTTATGGAGTTATGATATAAACCACTTACATTCTTTTTGGAAGAAGTTGTCCAACATATACAAGGATATGGGTGTCTGCTTTTTTTACACATCACTCTTCAGTTATTCCCTTTACATGTGTCAGATAACATTTAAAGGTAAAACACATCCATCTGTCAGTAGCTCTATTATTGTTTTTAATAATGAATCATCTTTGGGATGTCTATTATTGTACAATAGGAAGAAAGAATAAAACTTTCTTCATTCATTTTGGGTCAAATCTGTATTCTGACAAACTCCATTTATTTATGGGGATGGATTTGACAGAATTGTAAATGAATTCTTTATACTACTGCCTTCACTACCGTTTTTGAAGATTATGACTTCTGAAGGCTCATGCGGTAAAAGTCACTCTCCTAGTAACAAAAGCCCCAAGTCTGCAACAAACACTATGCAGGTGGGCCCCTAGCCCCACACAGAGACCCAGGACTTCAAGGATCAGGGCTTTTGTTATCAGAATAGTCTTTGGGTGTGTACATGTACCTACACTGAAGTCAGTGGAGCTTCACTCAGGTACAGGGGTCTGCCTGAAAGGAGCCTATTGCAGGATTAGAGCGAAAAATGTTTCTTTAAATACTAGAAATAAAGGTTTCTCTTCCAGTGTACCATATTTGCCATTTTCAGGAGACAGTATTAAATTAGAACATAGGTGAAAACACAGCAAAGCAAAAGCATACTTAAAAATAATTTTAAAAAAGTTTAATTACTTTTCATGGATTTTGATTACTCTGTGAACTATTGGAATATCTCTGCCTTCAACTTTAAAAACAACTATTTCACCAGCTCTAATAGGGTCTTCTTGGAAATTTGTTAAGAACAACAGGTCTCCTCTATGAAATGCTGGTTCCATGCTGCCACTACAAACAAACAGAGAAAGGTTTTACTGGAGGTATAATGATGTATGCAAGATGGACTAAAAAGAAAAGTAAAAACAGTATTTAATACCTATACACAAATCTGTGATTTTAATTAATGCCTGAGTTTTGCCCTTTCATTAACAACACTACCTTTAAAAAACTATAAAAACCTATTTAAATGTGACCTGCCTCTGAAAGATCCAAGTGACTGATCCTGTGAAAAATGAAACCCCAGTCTCCAAGAACAAGCTAACAGATTGATTTCATTAAATAGGTTCTATGGAAAAATATTTAGTACTGTCTGCTATAATGAAGAACAAAGGTTTTACCAGAGTGGATCAGACTTTTGGTCCATCAAATCTGGTTAACGAGCCACCAGCAAAGCAGTGGCCAATACCTTACGTTTCAATGATGGGCCAAAAAAATACCATATGTTATGAAGCAAAGCTGTACATAGACAGGGATAATTCATGCAGGTAAGTCTCATGCTTATGGAAGCAGGATATCTGATTATTAATCTTCAATTGCATAATTACACATCAGAAAAGTTTACAGCCATTTTTCAAAGCCAGACACAGTTTTTGACTCAGTGGCAGCAACCTACAGGAGATAAAGGTTACAGATCACATTTCCAATCTCTTGAACAATGTAGAAACATACATTTGCCAGTGTAACTCCAAAATTTACACTGTCTTGAAATGAAAACATTTTGTTTTAAAATTTGAGATTAGTTTGTTTTGACTGCAGTGCTACAAAAGCAGGGTCACTTCTCGAATGTTTTGAGTGGGCACCCCAGAAGCAACGAAGGATTCCAACATATATTTACATGGTTCATAAATTAATATGGTGCTTTACAGCTGTATTGTTCCACTGCTCATGGAAACAAGATCACCATGTCGGTTGGTCAAAAGCTAAGAAGATATTTATGTACAATAAAGTTGTACAGGATCTGATCACGGAGAAAACAAATTTCTTCAGTAAACTTGCATTCTTTGCAAAATAGCTTAACCTAAAATGGATCTTAAAACAGATATACAAAAAGTGTTATTTAAGGATTTGCTAAAAGCTAACACAGAACTTTGGTTGTACCTAAAGCCTAAAATATTCCCTAATTCTACTATTACATATTATCCTTATTGATGCAATTTCGTAGGGCACAATCCTTGTGTGCTTCACTTTACACGTCTGACCAAACCTAATAGGTTTGCAGGATGGGGCCCTTATACAATAAAGTATTACATTAAATGTAGTCATTACTGAAAGAGGTGGAAGCAGCGCAGACGTTTATAAATAGTTGTCCAGAAAAGGAGTTTTGCCACAATTGCTGCCCACTCTAATATCAACATAATGTGATCATAAAAAATCTGAGTGAGAAAGATGCCATTTTGATGGTGAAAAATGTAGAGAGGCAGTTGATAACTCTGAATATTTATAGCTAATATATATTATCTTTAAAGAGCTTTTCAGCAGGCAAAATATGCCATAATTTAATTAGCTTCAGAAGGCAATTCTCTACTGGAACTAACATTTTCACACCCGGTCCCTACTTTGGGGTTCTGCTCCATAACCAGGCTTCCTAGGCATTCTGGGAATATAATAATAAAGTTAGGCACCTTTTCCATATTCAGGCCTATAACGAAAACATCTGGACTTTCAAAAGTGTCAAGCACCCAGAGCTGTCACAGACTGCAAGCATCTGGCAGCCCTAAAAATCAGGCCATGTTTCATTTAGATACCCAAATATGGATTGAGAAGCCTAACTTTAGGCACCCCAGTTTGAAAATGTTGGTCTGGGTGCTTATTTACCCGTGTGATAATATTTTACTATTAGATAACAAATAATTTGAGGTATATTTGCACCAGAAAAAAGTTAGGTTCTATTGTTATAACAAAACAAGTAGTGATTTAAACAGACATACCTGAGTACCACAACAATAGGGCTTTCACTTCCCGTGATGACAATCAGACCTTTCCATATCATAAGCGCAGAAGACACAATCATGGCAAAATTTAATACTTGGTAATATAGCTGCAAAGACACAAACAAACCAAGCCCCCCCCCAAAAATAAAATTGTCCAGTTAACAAGTACAGACTAGAAGTACAAAAGCAGAAATCCCTGCTACAAACAGGTTTTCATTAACCTCACTATTTTAACGTGGAATTCCTTCACCAGAGTCACACCTGGACACTATGAAAATTTAACCAATGCTTAACCTATTTTATTTTGCGAAACAAAACTATGTGATGTATGAAACATGGATGTTTTAGGTACACAATGTAAATACATATGGTATTTGGAACACCTCTGAAACCAGAAAACAAAGCTGGTATGCTTTTCTTTAAAAACAATGTTGTGCATTAACAGTCATGATAGTGGTACAATGGTCTTGACACAAGCATACTAAAGTAGATTAGGGTGAAACCTTGACCCCATTGAAGTCAATCGGAATTTCACCACTGACTTCCATGGAGCCAGGATTGCACTCCGGATGACATCCTCACCCTTACTCTGGTCTCTTTATGCCACATGAAAAGGCCAGAGCACCATAAGGGAGCCCTAAAAACCTCATAACCAACTGGGGGAAGATTCCCCGGGCACAGGCAAGGTGGTAGACAGCAGCAATGTAGCTTCCTGAGGACCCCTTGCAAGCTCTGGAGTAGGGGGGCATGTGGTGGGCAGGGATGAGGGCATGTCAGAGAAGGGCCTGCAGCACAGTGGAAATTTGAGCAGCAAAGTGGTCCTTAGAGCAGCCTGGGGAGGCTCCTGTAACTCAGACACCACCAGAGACACTAAAGGATGAGGAGGGCAAGATGGTGGCTTAAAACCATTTTAACCCCTACCTGCAAATTTTGTGCTGCACTATACTGCACTGCAACACAATCTCAGACCTTGTGATTAAAGCCTCAGTTCTGCACTGTGACCTGCACGCGTGGACTTCTGAAGCCATACAGAGCCCCAGTGAGGTCAATGGGGCTCTACGCAAGTACTTCTCCTGGGGGAAATCTGGACCAAAAAATTAGAAATTCTGCACACAATATTTTAAAATTCTGCATATTTTGTCAAAATAACACAATATAATCAGGCCAGTTTTAATTATTTTGGTAATTTATTTCAAAATACCTGTCAACAAATATGGCTGTAACAATACAGACAACATAAAAGATTCAAGAAATGTTTTTTGACAAATAGATTCTTTACTAGGCATATAAATACAGAATTCTGAGTAATAATTCATTTAAACTACAGTACAAAAAACATATTTTCCGCACCACTCAGAAGCAGTGCAAAGACTTGGGAGAGTCAGGGATAACGGCAGAGCTAAGGAAGCTGGAAGTAATTGCTGGGAAGAAGCCTGGGAGTGAACCAGGGGGCTGTTGGGTTTGGGTGGGAGAAGTATGGAACAGATTGAGTTTTTTTTTTTTCCCCCAGGGAGAGAATTGTTAGGGAGTTGGGGAACCTCCCCCATGCAGACCCTGGCTGACCCCTAGCCTCTCATTCAGTCAGGCACATCTGCCCCTGTCCCCATGTGTCCCTGTACCCTCACTCAGCCACCCCCCAAACCCTATGTAGCCCTGCACCCCCACTCCCATTCCACCCCCACCCGTTTGTCCTCCCCACTAACCCGTCTGAATTCAGTCTGTGTGAGCTCCCAGCAGTCTCATGTTCCCTATGCTGTCCATCCCCTCCTCCCCCCCCCGCCCCCCCCAATATCCTGTGCCTCCTCACCAGGTCCCATGGACAGGGCACTGTGATAGCCTCCTCTCTATCCCCTCTTCGCAGCTGGCTGCTCCTGCCTGGCAGCAGCTGCCCCTTTGTTCTGGATATCCCAGCAACCCCTGGTGGGCAAAAGGTGTAACTGCAGCACCTCTCAGGCAGTATTTTCTGAAGAGAAAATATTCTGCAGGACATGAATCCGGATAGTGCGCAGAATTCCCCCAGGAGTAAAGTACAGCTGCACACCTATGCAGATCACAATGTGAGATCAGGCTTAAGTGTCCCCATATCTGTGCCAATGCACTTCAGTTGTGGCTTACAACACCTCTGTTTACCACTCCCATTCCTGGATCTCTCTTGTCAACACTTCCACTGACAAACCATGAGGTGGTTTTGTAATGTGGAGAAACAGAAAACAGAAAGATATGCTTTAGGAAAGTGCTAATTCTCTCCTTGCTTGCACTTATATCACTCCTATTACTGTTCATGAGAGCTTTTTGCACACATACACAAGAAACTAGGCCCTTTATTGTGAACCTATCAGCATTCAGAGCCACTGTACTGTAAGCAAGTGGTACTTTTGTTCAGCAAGAATATTTGGGAGTTGTGTAGATCATTCTCTGCTATCCTCATGTGTGAAACTCACATTTGCAAAATATTGCAGACGTTTAGGTTTAATCTTTTCGTCATCCCTCAAAAAAGCCTGATTTGGTAGCCTTGGTAGGATATTTTATTTTTTGGGAGGGTGGAGGGGGGATACCTCACAGAGCAATTTTTACTTAGGGATACTCCAATTAGAGATCAGCAGTGACCAGGAGCACCTCTCCATATCTTTTGGCTTACTACAAGAGACAGAGTGGTCTAAGACTAGGCACAGAACTCAGAGTTAAAAAACCTGAAATTTTTGACAGGAAGCTACAAAAACAAAGCTGAACTTTGAGGTATATACTAGAAAAAGCACTGACGTTCATGTGTATTAGCTGTTTCACCACAGTAAATATGTGCAGGGATCCCGTATTAATAACAAGAATAGCAGCATGATGGACTTTCACAAAGTAGAACAACCAGGAAGGAAACATCAAAAGATAGAGGACACATTGCCAATTTGCCACATAACAAGCACAAAGTAGATTGGCTGGTTGAGAACTTGGGCATCTAGTTATGCTACATGTGTAAGATGACTGTATAGCTGAAAACCAAGGATGTCCTAGTTTTTGGGGCCTGTTCCAATGCCTTAGGCAGTTTTACAAGAAAACAGGGCTTTGGCCAGAATTTTGGTACCACCCTCCACAGCTTCTCAATACCTAAATAATTGAACCAGTAATATTGACTACAAGTTGGCCATGGGCACATGTGACATGAGGACTACTCCATATTAATAATGAGATTGCCACATTTGCCACTTTACCGTCCCCATCCACAAAGGCCCTGATGAGCCCATTAACTTTGTCTCAAACTTGCTCACTCCTGAGTGGCAGGGGAAGGAGATAGAGGTGAGTAACTTTGTAAAAGAGTATCAAAGGGGTAGCTGTGTTAGTCTGAACCTGTAAAAAGCAACAGCGGGTCCTGTGGCACCTTTAAGACTAACAGAAGTATTGGAGCATAAGCTTTCGTGGGTAAAAACCTCACTTCTTCAGATGCAAGTAATGGAAATTTCCAGAGGCAAGTATAAATCAGTATGGAGATAAGGAGGAGGCATAGGCACTCTTTCCTTCCACCAGTGGCCAAAAACCTTGAGGTGCAACCCTCCCAGTCCTCAAACAAAGGTTATTGCTTAGGACAGATATTCCAGGGTTTATATTTTTAGTGTGAAAATCTGAGAATCCTACACATGTAACAACCATGTCCGAGATACCCACAACTCGGTCTGACACTCCGTGGTACGCTAGCTACAAAACACAAACATGAACTGCACACTCAACACTAGACCTCTAGGCTGAATGCAGCGCAACACAAAAGACTGAGCGGCCCAACATGCAGACATCACTACACCCATGCAACTGCACAACAGATGCTACATACCCAGCAGGGTTAGGTGCTAATAACGCGTTGCATGCAAACCGCAGCCTTCACTTGCCACGAAACCAGGAGAATGCAACACGGCCCAAGCACATCAGACAACACCACATCTGCAGACACATGCCTTTACCTGGCGTTTGTTCATTCGCCGCAAGTCCCCGAATACGTCCATCGCCAGCTCCTTCTGCGGTGTCAATCACAAGGGAAAGAAAGAGAGGGAATGGGGGAGGCTGCAGGAAACCAGAGCGAGGGGGACCCCACCAGTCGTTCCCGCCTAGCAGCTGCGGGGCTGGGGCAGGGCTGAGCCCGTCGGGTTGCACCCCAAGAAACGGGGGCAAGGCTAAGCCACTCAGGTCCCCCCACTCCCCCAGGCGCACAGGGCGTGGGGCAAGGCTAAGCCCCCTGGCTACGGTGAGGGCGGCAGGTTAAGCCCCCCCAAGTTCCCCCTAGAAGCAGAGGCAGGGCGGCTGCAGTTGTAACGAAGCCCCCAGGCCCGGCCGAGAGTTGCCAGGAGACCCGCCCCCCCCAAAGCCTGATTGGCTTGAAAAACCACCACCACCACCCAAAAAAAGCGAGGGACGGAATTCGGGGGCCTGTCGTCATGACGCTGGGCGGGGTTTGTGTCAAACGTCACGACGCTGGGCGGGGTTTGAGCGGGGGGAGCCTGCGGGCCACACACACAAAAAGGGCCCCAAAACGCCGCGGGCCGCGGCGACTATAGGCAGCCCCTCCCATCCCTCTGACCACAGAGCTCTCCCGCCGCTAGAGCTGGCGGTCTAGGTGGGAGAGCTCTGTGGCTCGCTTAGACCCCTGGGAATTGTAGTCCAGCTCGTTATCCTCCTCCAGTACCGCGCAAGGAACAGCAGAGTGGAGGGACTACAACTCCCAGAATGCCACCGTCGCAAGCTACCCGCGGAGGGAGGCCCTCTCTGAAGGGTCTATAGAGCTGCCTAACCGTTTGTTGTCAGACGAGCGCAAGGCGGGAATCGAAATCTCAGGGGACCCCACCGCGACCCTGGAGCAGCAGCGGGACAGCTCAGCGGGTCCAGCCCTGCCTCTTGGATCAGGCAGCGTGTTGGGCAGCTACGTGTCAGCGGCTGCCCCGTGTACACAGCTCATTGGCGGGGCTCACGGATGTGGCGGGAGAGGCTGGAGGCGGGGGCGGCGCTGAGGGGTGTGGGGCGAAGCGGGGCGGGGGGCAGTGGGGAGGCTCTGGTACGTGTGGCAGTTTGGTCCCGCTGGCTCCGCCCCTTAGAGGCAGGGGAGTTATGGGGCCGGCCCGGGGGAGCTCTGGGGTAACTGGGAGCTGTAGGGGGACGAGGCGGCTTGGGAGCAGTGGGTGGGACGGGGGGAGCTTGGCCCAATAGCGCCTAGTCACTGCCGCACAGGTACAGGCTGTGGGGGTCCCCGCCAGCGGGAATGGGGTGGAGCCGCCAGGCACCGTGTCCTGCTTGGCGAGGTCAGTGCCAGGAGCAGGACGACGTAGGGGGTGGGGTGGGAGGCAATGTCTGGGGTGGGGGAGCAGGCGCTACCCAAGGGTGGATGCGGTGGGGGGTGGAGGGCAGATGGATGTCCTGAAGTACAGAAACCTGGAAGGCGGAGGTCCTGCCTTTTTGTACCTCAGAATTGGCAACCGTAGTTGGACCTGGGGGATGGAGGAGTGCGGGGCTGGAGTTGGGTGGAGAAGGGAAGAGTGGGACTAGGGTCTTCGCGAACTTGGTGGCTAATTGTACTGATCAGGGCAAACCCGCAGGAGAAACACTGCTGCCCTTTGTGCAAGCTCTGCATATACAGGGCCCTCTTACCCAGGGGACAGAATGATGCATTTCCTGCAACCCTCTCAGCCAAAGCTGTAAACACTCCTTTCTCCATAAAGTATTGAAAATGAAAAGTGGATCCCAATGAAAACATAAGCCATTTCTATGTAATATCACTCGCATGACTTAGTCAAATTTCTAGGACAATGGAACAAACAATACCACCCAAAATGTAGAGTTTTTGTCCATATAGATCCCACTTCAGGTGCTCATGTGTATGAGATCAGAATCTTTTAAATAGCAGTGTCCACTGGGCTGCACTTGTACCATTCAGTTCTTGCGTGTCTCTTTCCTCCCCTCCCATCCCCCACATGGTATAGGACAAGAAGATGGGTTAGAGATACTTGCAATAAGCCATAAATCTAGTGTCTTTATTAAGACCATGATTTTTATTGTCTAGCTTCCATGTGAGTGGTGATATTGTTGTGAAAGAATTCTCTTTAACAGCAGTGATGATACCACTCACAATTACTATGTCCCCGCCAACAATCACAAGAAAAAAGAATCATCTGACACCACAGAGTGAATAAAATCACACTCTTGATCATTACATTGATTATGTCAGGAAAAAAATTGATAGTGAAATCCTTAACAAACATCACATCCAACATGATTTCTCTCTTGACTGCAAAGAGGCCAGCTATACAGTCCCTGAAATCACCATATAGTGTCAAACCAGCAAACAAAGGGGGCTCCTCATAATCTCAACCATGATGAGTGCATTAAGGCCAACTGACAACTTTAAGTCTATAAAGAACTCAAAGACCCCACACTGCAATTTACCCAGGAATTTAAGGATATTGTCCTTATAATCCTTCCCCAAAGAACTCCGGGAGAAACTCTATAAACTCATCCATCCACAAACTCACCACAGGAATCTTCTACATGCTTCCCAAGTTAAACAAAGGAGCCCAGGCATACCCATCTTGTCTGGCCATGGCACTCTTAGTGAAGGAATATCAGGACTCATTGAAACCATCCTCAAACCACGCACCACACAAAGAGCCAGTTTCCTTCAGGACACAATGAACTTCCTCCACAAACTCCACAATATTAACAACCTCCCTCAGAACACCATCCCTGCCACCATGGATGTCACTTCCCTATACACCAACATCCTTCATAATGATGTCTGCCTCAATTATTTACAGGACAGTGGACAACCCTCAGATATCCACCCTAACCACATCAAACTCATCCATTTCATCCTCACTCATAGCAATTTTATATTCAATAGCACACACTTTGTCCAAGCCATGGGAACAGCCATGGATACTAGGATGGCTCCCCAATATGCCAGCCTCTTTATGGGCCACCTCGAAGAACAATTTCTGGACAAATGCACCACAAAACCAATGATATACCTGAGATATACTGATTGATATTTTCATCCTCTGGACAGAGAACTTAAAGTCCCTCAGATTTTCACCACAACTTCAACAGCCACCACCTGTCCATTAAACTCTCTCTGAAACTCTCACACTATTTCAACTTCCTGCACACCATGATTAACTTCAACAATGGAATCCTATAAACAATTACGTACAAGAAACCCATGGATCATCACCTCTACCTTTGTAGATCCACTAACCACATCAAACATGCCACAAATTCTGTTATCTACAGCCAGTCACTCAGATACCTCAGAATATGCTCGAAGGAAATAGTCTGGGATATGCACCTTAACCCAGTTAAAACTACCTTCACCAAACAAGAACATGCCACCAGAGAAGAAGATTGCATCATGGAATGGAACGGAACATCCAAATCCCAAAGAGAACCTGCTTCCATACAGAAATAAAACCCCCTCTGACTGCACACCTCTAGTTGTCACCTACCATACCACACTGGGACCCATATGGGGTATCAAACATCTACAGCCCATATTCCATGGGGACCCCATCCTGAAATAAATCTTTCCAAAACCCCTTCTTCTGGCTTCAAACAACCCCCAACCTCTCCAAGCTCATCATCAGGAGCAAGTTCCCCACAGACCAGGAGACACCAATTCAAAACAGCACCAGACCATTCTAGAACAACAGATTCAAAACCTGCAGACATATCTCCACTGCTACAATGATAAACGCCCCTACAAGACATCTTTCAAGACCCATGGGTCAGACACATGTCTGTGACATGTGGTGTAACTGATCCACTGCAGTACATGCCTAATAATAACTATATAGGTGAAATCTGACTATCACTATGCTCTCAAATGAATTCATACAGGAAATGATAAAAGACAAAAACACCCTATCACCTGTGGGTGAGCACTTTTCACAAAGCGATCACTCTATATCTGACTTATCAGTCCTCATCCGCAAAGGAAACCTGCATAACATTTTCAAAAGACAAGCCTGGGAGCTTAAATTTTTAACTTTGCTAGACACTAAAAATCATAGTCTTAATAAAGACACTGAATTTATGGCTTATTATAACAATCTGTAACCCACTAACCCTCTGCCCCTTCTTGTTCTATAACTACAGAGGTAACACCTTGAATGGCCTTCCTCAAGTGCTTAATCTGGTCCTGGTCCTGGGCCAGAACACCTGCCTCCTGCAGCCTCTATGAAATATCCCAGTACGGGTGAATGTTTCTGCTGCTCTGGCCAAAAAATCAAGGAGGATACAATATTCCTCCCAGACATTGATCATTACCGAGGTATGCTCAGCAGGCCAAGTGGCTGCTGTCAGAGCTGTAACCATGGTCACCTGTATTGATCTGTAAAGAGTACAGTTGAAATCTGTTCTGATGTGGACAATACAGCATGCTTCCACTGGTGAAAACAAGGGGACAGAGACCTTTAAAGATTGGGTAAGGGTCAAAGAGAAAAGGATTCAGTAAATTGTGAGTATGAGGTGGAGGACTATTAATACTTGAGACCTGCCTCTTACCCACCATCTGACCGGTACAGGACTTGTCCTTTACTCACCTTAAGACATATGCTTCAGGGGTTTACATATGGATAATGGACAAGCCCACACATGGACACTTTTACAATTGCTAGTGTAGATGTACCATTAGTGTATTAACCAAAACCCAGAGACTTCACACTGGTATTTACTATATCTGCTTGATGTAAAACAGATTTATAGCACTTAAAAACCCAGGGTCACAAAGACTGCTCCTTCCCTAATTTTCCAGGAGCACACAGTAAGACCAGTGTATGTTGGGTGGACAGGGTTGGAGCAGGCTGCACCAACAAACAGATGTAGTGGTCACTCAATATTTTACAAGTGTTAATAAGCAAAGGAGACATGGGAGCAAAGAAGGAGATGTGGGCGGACTCCAAAGTCAGGACTCCAAGATTACCAGATTTAGGAAGCATACTTAAAGATCTGAGTTAAGGAGAGGGGTATGCAACAATGGAAATCAAGTATCAGAGGGGTAGCCGTGTTAGTCTGAATCTGTAAAAAGCAACAGAGGGTCCTGTGGCACCTTTGAGACTAACAGAAGTACTGGGAGCATAAGCTTTCGTGGGTAAGAACCTCACTTCTTCAGATGCAAGTAATGGAAATCTCCAGAGGCAGGTATATATCAGTGTGGAGTTAACGAGGTTAGCTCAATCAGGGAGGGTGAGGTGCTCTGCTAGCAGTTGAGGTGTGAACACCAAGGGAGGAGAAACTGTTTCTGTAGTTGGATAGCCATTCACAGTCTTTGTTTAATCCTGATCTGATGGTGTCAAATTTGCAAATGAACTGGAGCTCAGCAGTTTCTCTTTGGAGTCTGGTCCTGAAGTTTTTTTGCTGTAAGATGGCTACCTTTACATCTGCTATTGTGTGGCCAGGGAGGTTGAAGTGTTCTCCTACAGGTTTTTGTATATTGCCATTATATACAAAAACCTGTAGGAGAACACTTCAACCTCCCTGGCCACACAATAGCAGATGTAAAGGTAGCCATCTTACAGCAAAAAAACTTCAGGACCAGACTCCAAAGAGAAACTGCTGAGCTCCAGTTCATTTGCAAATTTGACACCATCAGATCAGGATTAAACAAAGACTGTGAATGGCTATCCAACTACAGAAGCAGTTTCTCCTCCCTTGGTGTTCACACCTCAACTGCTAGCAGAGCACCTCACCCTCCCTGATTGAACTAACCTCGTTATCTCCACACTGATTTATACCTGCCTCTGGAGATTTCCATTACTTGCATCTGAAGAAGTGAGGTTCTTACCCACGAAAGCTTATGCTCCCAGTACTTCTGTTAGTCTCAAAGGTGCCACAGGACCCTCTGTTGCTTTTAACAATGGAAAAGTTACTCTTAATGAGGGCTTTACCATTTGAAGCAGTAAAGGAATAAAGAATCAAAATCTGTCACTTCCTTTGTGAAGGCTGTCTGCAATTCTTGTGAAACAGGTTTTCTTACCTTACTGTTTAGGCTTCAAAAGGATTTTTCCTCCCTTAATTGGAGGAAATCTGTTATTCATCTACGTGAAGAAGTGACAAAATAAAGATTAAAAATAGTGTTTGTGGCAACTTGATCAGGGAAAACAATCAATAGAAGAGAAGCTGACATATCATAGTGTCTGTGTTGAATGTGTTATCAAAATAGTTTGTAGCCTGAGCTTGTTTTTTATACATCTTCCAAGATATATGGAGTCTTTTTACAGAGTTTAGAGAGGGCACCAAACAAAACAGATAGAAAAAAAGAGAAGAATAAAAGGGAAAGTTAGGCAAAGATGTGGGGTAAGTCCAGTGTCCAGACGCTCCTGTGGCATATTCTGTTCACAATATTGTGATGAATTGTTAATGAGAGGTTCATGAGTGATTCAGGTTTCTGAATTTCATCCATTACTGTATGAGTAGCTGCTTTTGATTTTCATTCCACAGAATTTCTCATAAAAGAAAGAATAATTTCTCATGTGTTCCTCTGCTTCCAATTAGTCTCCTTATAATGAATCAGTTCTCAATTATTGCTTAACTGAATGGCTGTTAGACTTCCACAACAATGATTATGTAGAGCCCATTGGTGTATGAGCTGTAAGCCTTCTACAGTTGTTTTCGATGCTAGCAAACTGATAATAGCTGTGCAGCCTAGTGGCCGGAGTCCATGGCTGCTGCCGGGCTCGGGGCTGTGTGGCCTAGCAGCTGGAGTCACTCACTGTCAGGATGAGCTGCCACCTCACAGGGGGTGGCAGCCAGGATAGGGGGACCCAGGCCCTCCCTCTCCACCAGGTCCCAACCCAGGGCCCTGTTGGTGGCAGGGTTGCCTGCCACCAGCTCAGCGGGGATACGGCCAAAACACACTGAGCTAGCCTCCTGTTGTCCAACCAACTCCCCGTAAAGTCTTTCTGGGTTACTTCCTACCTGCTTCTCCGCATCTCGTGACTTCCTAGTTCCCTTGGTTCCTTCTCCCTCAGTCGCGTCCAGCACCTGGGGGTTGAAGGTCGCGGTCAGCTGGCTGGCCTCCACGTCGTGGAGTGCCCATGGCTCTTCAGCAGGGGCCAGCAGCACACCTCCTTCCCCTACGGTGGTTCATCCAGAGTGAGCCAGGCTGCTCCCTCTTATACTGGTGTTGCACTTTGAGCATGCCCAATAGGGCCGTGGGGGCATGGCTTCCTCAGCCCACAGTGAAGGGTTAACCCCCGCAGTCCCAGTGAGGGGCATGCATGCTCCGTCACAGGTCCCTAGGCATTTGTAGTGATTCCCCTCTGAACAGCCTCAACCTTTTGTCCCAACTTCCCTCTTTCCCCCCGGGCCAAACTCACAATAGTTAGGACTTTCGCTGAGCTGTATGCCTGCCAAGGGAAAGTGAGAAAGTGGTGTGTGTAACTTGTATGAATCAAAGCTGTGAGTGCACTCACAATAGTTTCTCTGTCTGTTGTTTCTTTAGCTTCTGTAGATGTGCCCTTGAGGGTCTCCTCCTACACACTGGCTGAGCAGCTCTGTCTGATAAGGAGATGAACCAGGGGGAGTAAGGAAGACACGTTCAGGGAGGTGCTGGAACCATCTGATGCTGCTGATAGGGATCAGAGAGCATGGAGAGAAGCTGTCAATGAAAAACTGAGAATGGATAGCCAGGAGAAGAATCAGGCAGGAGTGGAAGATACAGCTGCTTGAGGACCAAACAGACATGCTGAGGTCCCTGATTGTGCTGCAGGTGGAACACATACATGTTCGCCTCCCCCTGCAGCCCGTACAGAACTGCCTTCCATGCCCTCCCCAAACTCCCCACACACATTCCTCATGTGTTCCCGAGCTGTCACATTACCCCATGCACTCCACCCCTAGGGACATGTTTCATAATGACAGCTGAACATATACCCTGTTGGAAGATCTCATTTAAAAAAGTGCTCTTCATTGTCATGTCCCTGGTAAGAAATGGAAATGTTTGTATAGCTGTATACATAAAAAATGTATGTATAGAAAGAAAATTAATTTTTATTTGTCTCCCACATACAATGGTTGCTGCTGAAATTCATACACAGTGGCAATCTGTGCATTTGCAGAGTACAATTAACACAAACAGCAATCATTACAGAGGTCATGCTACGATGCAAGACAGAAGTGCCTTCTCAATGTATTACAGAAAGGCATATTACTGGGACTCATTGTCAAAATGTTCCTTCAAAACCTCCCTGATACGAATAGCTCCCTGTTGAACCTCCCTAACAGCCCTGCTATCTGGCTGCTCAAAAGCAGCTGCCAGCTGATCCACCTTAATGCTCCACCCCTGCAGAAATGTCTCTCCCTTAGTTTCACAAATGTTATGCAGAGTACAGCAGGCTGCTATAACCATGGGAATACTTTCCTCATTGAGGTCTAACGTGGCAAAAAGGTAGCACCAGCGACCCTTTAATCTGCCAAAGGCACATTCAACAGCCATTCTCCACCTGCTGGGCCTGTTGTTGAAGTGCTCCTTCCTGCAGTTAAGGTTTCTGGTGTAAGGCTTCATGAACCATGGGAGCAAGGGATAGGCTGGGTCTCCCAGGATTACAATTGGCATAGAAAAGTAGTCCTTTCTGTTAATGTAGTCAATTGCAAGGTGGTCTGGGGCCAAAATGGGGGCTATGCATGCCATCGATCATCACGCCGCAGTTAGGGAATCCCATTGCCACAAAGCCATCCACTATTTCCTGCACATTGCCCAGAGTCACAGTCCTTTGTAGCAGGAGGTGACTAATGGCTCTGCACACTTGCATCACTGCAGCTGACACGGTGGACTTCTCAACTCCAAACTGATTCTTGACTGATCGGTAGCAGTCCGGAATTCCCAGCTTTCACACAGCAATCACCACTCCCTTCTCCACCATGAGGGCAGCATTCATTTCAGTGTCCTTGTGCTGGAGGGCAGCGGTGAGCTCTGCACACAGTTCCAGGAGGTGGATTTGCACATCTGAAAGTTCTCCTGCCACTTCTCGTCATCCCAAACCTGCATCATGATGTGATCCTACTACTCAGTGCTTGTTTACCAAGCTCCATACCAATGGTCCACAGTGTGCAGCTGCTCCATGAATGTCAATACCAATCCTGAATTGTTTTTTTCCATGGCACACAGGAAGGCAGACACCATGGTGTCATTATCAGATTCGCCGCTCATGAAATACTTCAAGTTCAGCCGCACTGTGTTCATAATGCTCATCACAAGATTGGAGAGCAGTTCAGGATCCATGCTTTCTGACAGAGATGGCAAGTGCACAGTTTACAGGGGTTGTTGAAAAGTGGCACAAAATGTAGTCAGAATGATGGGATAGAGGAAACTGCGTCATGGGATGGTGAGCCCGCCCCCATGAGGCACTGCAATCCCTTCCCAGAGCACCCAGTGGCAGATGGTGACGAGCTGCACAAAGGGAGAGCTACCCACAGTCCACTGCTTTCTCTGTCAATTCAATAGCACCCACTGTGTATGCACTCTGCCATCACAAGGAGCGTTGTGTGGGCATGCAAAAGCGGTTTAATTACAGCGGTGAATGATCGTCTACGTAACTGAAGTCAACTTATCTTTGTAGTGTAGAAATAGCCTAAAGCCTGTTTCCTGAATGGCTGACTGTTCCCACAAATGCATTTCCCCGCTTGCCCAATGTGGAAATGAGGCTAAGACAACTACTAAAGTACCTGCGCTCCACCCTAAGGCCCCACCTGCCCACCGGTTTTCCCCCCCCCCGGGGCCCCCCACCGCTTGCTCCTCTCAGACTGCTGACTGGCTGGCTGAGGGCTCCTCTCCGCCCCCAGGCCCCTCCCGCCGCCCACTGGGACTGTGGGTGCGAGGGAGGAATCCCTGCAGCGGGCAGGAGGGGACTCCCCACATATAGCCCTGCGAGCAGCCGGGGGGCACCCCATCCTCACGAACCCGGCCACTCCACAGCCCGGGAGCAGGCGGACACCAGCTCACTGCCCCCTCAGCTGCCCAAGCAATGGATCACGTGACAGGCGAAGTCCAACAAAGCAACATGGTTGCGGCTGAGGGGTAAATGGCAGGTCTCTAGCAGCCAGTGCACAACCCCTGGTCGCTGCCTGGGTGGGACCCTATGAGCTAGCTCTGGCCTCGGTGGGGAGGGGAGGATCCCTCTGTGGGGATTCAGATCTCCCCCTCCTGGGAAGGGAAGGTGAGGTCCCTCCTAACCCTTTTTCAGACTGACGGGCTGAGTTACAACCTCCTGCAAGTCTGAGCCAGGAGTTTCAGGAGAGTCCCTATGATATTGGCCATGCACAGACACGAAAAGTCCCTGTGGTGTATCTTGTAAGAGCAGGGGGTGGCTCCTGTGTCCTTGGTCAAAATCGCCCTCTCCCCTGTTGTATTGGGGGTGGCCTTCACCCTGGTGGCTTCACTCCAGTAGTGCTTTGGGCAACTAGAGTGTGTATGTAGCAGCACTTTTTCCTGAGAGACTGATAGCAGTATAGGGCCTATGACACACAGCCGAACAGCTGTCAGTATAAGTTTCTAGATTCATAGATTCTAGGACTGGAAGGGACCTCGAGAGGTCATCGAGTCCAGTCCCCTGCCCGCATTCTCCTGTAACTCAATTGTTAAAGTCTTGTGTTTTGCAGCAGGGCGGGTCTGAGTTCTACCCTGGCCATCACCATAAAATTCTGGTTTGCCCTTGTATATGGCATAGTAATAGCCTTGAATTTTCTAAGTGGCCCCCAGATTTGTGCATATATAGTTATACTTAACCTTAACTATACCCGAGCTTTTGCTCTGCCATAATAAATGTGTGTACATTTGAAATCCTGAAGGCTCAAAGGGTCTCTCTAAATATTACTAAAGTATTGTTAAAGTCTATGCAAGATGGACATTTTGAACATGTCTGCCTTGATAATAGTTTTAATTATTTCTGTAGTGTCCATCACAGTTATGCTGAGTATCATTTTTATCAGATGAAATACAGAGGCAAAGTCTCAAGTTGGAAAAGGAGAGAATTAAAGTTAATTAGATATTAAATGTCTCATTTCAAGAAGGGGAAACTGTAAAATGGGTTAATCATTTGTACAGTATATCATGTGATTTCCTTCAACTTGCGTGGATTGGTACCAATTAAATTTAACATTAACTTGCTGTGGAAGTGAGAGCTCCATTAGGCTGCAGGAAGTGTGGTGAATTGCACTTAGAAATAGATTTGTGCTGACTAGGCAATCTGATTATAGCTCAATTTTTATAACAAAATGAAACCATTTTACAGTTTTCTCTTCTTTTTAAAAAGCCATTAAATGTATCAAAATGAGAGAACCTCCCTCCGAAAAACAAGAAGAGGCAGCTCCAGAAATGCATTCATGAATTTTGTATGTTTAGATGAAAATCAAAATCTGGTGAAGTTTCTCCCCCCCTCCCCTCAGTTAAGATAATTAGTTCCTTCTTTAAAGGCTCTCACATGCTCCTATTGAAGTCAGTGGCAGACTCCAAAGTATCATGAAAGAGAGTAGATTGCAGGCAGGAAGATTAAAAGAACATCAATTTAAAATTGATGACATTTTCGACTACTATAATTACAAGCAACATGTAGGATTGCAGCGATTAAAAAATGAGCAGCGAGAAAAATATTCTTTTCAATTGTTTGGTTTACTCTGTATATTTGACAGCACATTGTGCATGGATGAAGCTGGTTTTTATGGCTTCCCCTGTATAGTCACAAACTATACCGCACAGAGGATTAACATAAAAAATATTGACTAGAATACAAATTAATGGTGTCCTGTGACAGGGTTGTGACTCACCACTGCGGCGCCTCCTACTGGTCGTCTCAGGGAATTGGTTTAAACCAGTAGAGCGCCCCCTTCAGGTGGCATCCCACCTGTCGTCTCGCCTTTGGTAGACACACGGACTCGCATTGCTCCCAACGCACCACGTCCTCTTCTGGAACACTGTCCTCCTACAGTGTCTCTTTGTCCATTCACACCCCCTTCTGGGGGGGAGGGGGGCATGATCACCAGCCCCATGCCTTCAAGCCCGATCCCTACAGTCCAGGACCTGGCGTGGTTCCACCTGGCCGCTCCCTGCGGCCTATGGCCGAGTGTATGGCCCAATGGACCGATAAGGGGGGAAATGGGATGGGGGGTACTCAGGCCCACCCACTACTCTGAGTCCCGGTCCAGAGGCCCTCTGGCGACAGTCTTGCTGTCCTCCTCCTCCTTCCTCCTCGACTACTCCTCTGGACCACTTCCCCAACAGCCCTTCTCCCCGCTAGGCCTTCTCCTTCCAGACCGGCCGCTTGGCAGATTGCGGAGTAGGACCTTCTCCGACTCTCTAAAGCTGGCCTGCGCTGCGCTGTCCGTGGTGCTGGCCTCCCAGCTCTAGAGACAGACCTTCCCCTCTGAAGGCCTGGGACAAACTGACTGCTCTCACTCTGATTGGCTGGCCCCAGTCTGTCCTCTGATTGGCTCCCAGTAAGCCCTTCTCTGGTTGGCTGCGCGTCTACGCAGGCCCCTAGGCCTGCCGCAGCCCACCCTCTCCGGGTGTGGGGCAGCCTCCCCACCACATGTCCCTTTAAATACAGCTTTTAGAAAAGGTGCTGTTTATTAATGAAAGAAAAGGGTTATCCTTTCAAAGTTTTCAGCATAGTTGCAGCTTTATGGCAAAGTTAATGAAGCCTCAATCTACACTACCTATTTGGGACAGAGGTGGTATTACATATTTTACAGATGGGTAAACTGAGAAAGCTACTGCTCTCACACTTGGAGACAGTGGAAGAGTCAGAAATATATAGGAGTTCAGGCTCTGAATGTGTATTGATCACTATACCTTACTTCCCTACAAAGTTCCTCCCCCCCCCCCGATGCAGTGGTTCTCAACCCACAGGGGCATGTGGCCCAATTAACACACAGCTACAGCCCAGTGGTGTGCTAAAGACCACCAAGGGTCTGGGGGCCCCACCACCCAGCGGGGCTGGGTCAGGGTCGGGGCTGCCCGCCAGTCCCGTAGGGTCTGGGACTGCCGGCTGCCCGGCTCTGCGGGGGTCCAGGGATGTCAGACAGCCCCACGGGGGTCTGGGGCTGTGCGGCAGGGGTCCGGGCCTGCCTGCCAGCCCTGTGCGGTGGGAGTCAAGGCTGCTTGCCAGCCCCATCTGGCGGGGGTCCAGGGCTGCCCAGCAGTCCTGTGCGGCAGGGGTTGGCGTCAGAGCTGCTGCCTGGCTGCCCTACCACCCAGCCCCATGGCCGGGTCCAGGTTCAGGGCTGCTGCCAGGCCCCACACACTGGGGTCCAGGATCCATGCCACCCAGCCCCCCTGCCCAAAGCTCCGCTCCTGGCCAGGGCCGGCTTTAGGCCAATTTCACCAATTCCCCCGAATCGGGCCCCGCGCCTAAGAGGGCCCTGCGCCCAGTGGCAGGGCCGCTGGGGTGGGGGCAAGTGGCCGAGAATCCCTTCCCTGGCTAGAGGCTCCTTGTTAATTTTTACTCACCCGGCAGCGCTCCGAGTCTTCGGTGGCACTTCAGCGGCAGATCCTTCAGTGCCACCGAAGACCCGGAGCGAGTGAAGGACCCACCGCCAAAAACTAGGAGTGCCGCCCGGTGAGTATAAGCCCCACGTGTTTTTTTACGTTTTTTTTTCAGTCATCCCTGCCGGGGCCCCATCAAAACTGTTCGAATCGGGCCCCGCACTTCCTAAAGCCGGCCCTGCTCCTGGCCCCAGTCTCTGGTGGGGTCTTTGGGCAGGAGGCACTGGGCATAGGGGTAGGCCTGCCTCTGAGGGGAAGGGGCATTCTTGTAGTACAGGGCTGGCTGGGTTGGGCAGAGCGGGGCCATCTCCACCGTGCCATGCCCCATTGCCTCTGGCCAGCCCATTGCTCCAGGGATTGACCCCCCCATTCCCCTATGCCATGCCCCATTGCCCCCATGAGGGCCCACAAATATGTTTGGCACCAGACCCACAAAAGGTTAATCCAGCCCTGGATGCAATCTTATTTATGTACAAGGAATATATAATGTCCTGCTTCTCTGAACACAAGGGGATCTGCAACAGAAGAAGGAGTTTATTAGCTTATAGCCCAAAGTCTCTTTATCCAACAAAACCAAAAGCTCTCTTACTAGCTTTTTCCTAGGTCACACTGTGCTCACAAACTGCTTGGCTTTCTTGCTGTTTGCCTCTGCCTCTCTCTCTTTTCTCAGTTCTTGTCTGTTCTCAGTTTCTGTGTATTCGCTCACACTCCCACGTGGTCACAATACTCAGTGGAACCCTCTGCCAAAATAGTGCTAATGTCTGGGCAGTTTCTAGTAGGCCTTGTTTTAGATGTGGCACCTTACCCATCTCTTATAACTATCTGAAATGAAGGGTGTGTTCACACGTCAGTTTGAATGAGATGTTAACCCATAGTAACAGTAATAATAATAATATATGGAGATATACCTATCTCATAGAACTGGAAGGGACCCCGAAAGGTCATCGAGTCCAGTCCCATGCCTTCAATAGCAGGACCAGGAACTGATTTTGCCCCAGATCCCTAAGTGGCCCCCTCAAGGATTGAACTCACAACCCTGGGTTTAGCAGGCCAATGCATCGAAGCAAGCAACTGAATATTGACAAAATGTACAAGTGTTTATATATAAATGCGAAGTCTAAGTACTAAGATGGGTGAACTAGAGTGCCTGGCATTAAAATGAGGCTGTTGATGTAATACACATTATGGAAACTTGGTGGAATGAGGATAATCGATGGGGCGTGGTAGTACCAGGGTACAAAATATATAGAAATGACAGAGTAGTGTTGGTGGGGGGAGTGGCCTATGGATCAAGGAAAGCCTAGAGTCAAACATAGTAAAAATCTTAAATTAATCGATCTGTCCCATAGAATCTCTATGGATAGAAATTCCATTCTTGAACCATAAGAGTAGAGCAGTAGGACTATACTACTGACCACCTGACCAAGATGGTGACAGTGATTGATTATGAAATGCTCAGGGAGATTAGAGATTCTATAAACACAGGAAATGCAATAATAATGGGGGATTTCAACTATCCTAATATTGACACATCATCTCAGGGTGGGATGCAGAGATAACATTTCGATATACATTAAACGACAGCTTCTTCGATCAGCATGTCCTGGAATCCACAAGGGAAGAGGCAATTCTTGATTTAATCTTAAGTGAAACACAGGATGTGATCAAAGGCATGAATATAACTGAGCTGCTCAGTAATAACAACCATAAATGTAATTAAATTTAACATCCCTGTAGGGGGGAAAATACCAAAGAAACCCACCACAGTAGCATTTAACTTCAAAAAGGGGAACACCACAAAAATTAGGAAGCTAGTAAAATGGAAATTAAAAGGAGCAGTCACCAGGGTGAAATACCTGAAAACTTCACGGAGACTATTTAAAAACCATAATAGAGGCTCAAACTAAATTTATTCCCCACATTTTCAAAAAATCCACTCACCCACCCAATAGTAAGAGGACCAAAAAATGCCACCTTGGCTAAACAGCAAAGTAAAAGAGGTGGTTAAAGGCAAAAAGGCCTCTTTTAAAAATTGGAAGTCAAATCCTAGTGAGGAAAATAAAGCATAAACTCTGGCAAGTCACGTGTAAGAACATAATAAGGCAGGCCAAGAAAGAATTTGAAGAGCAACAAGCTAAAGACACAAAAACTAACAAAAAAAATTGTTACGTACATCAGAAGTAGGAATCCTACCAAGCCATCAGTGAGGCCACTGGCCAAAAAAAGACAAGGCCATTTCAGAGAAGCTAAATGAATTTTTTGCTTTGGTCATCACTACAGAGGAAATGGGGAAATCCCCATACATGAGTCATTCTTTTTAGGGGACAAATTTGAGGAATTGATCCAGATTGAGATATCAATAAAGGAGATTTTGGAACAAATTGATAAACACTAATAAATCACTAGGGGCAGGTCTTCACTACGGGGGGAGGGGGGATCGATTTAAGATACGTAAATTCAGCTATGCGAATAGCGTAGCTGAATTCGACATATTGTAGCCAACTTACCCCGCTGTGAGGACGGCGGCAAAATCGACCTCTGCGGCTCCCCGTCGACAGCGCTTACTCCCACCTCCGCTGGTGGAGTAAGCGCGTCGATTCGGGGATCGATTGTTGCGTCCCGACGAGATGCGATAATTCGATCCCCGAGAGATCGATTTCTACCCACCGATTCAGGCAGGTAGTGTAGACCTAGCCTCTGACCAGATAGTATTCACCCAAGAGTTCTGAAGGAACTCAAATGTGAAATTGCAGAACTACTAACTGTGGTATGTAATCTATCGCTTAAATCAACCTGTGTTTCAGATCACTAATATAACACCTATTTTAAAAAAGACTCCAGAGGCAATCCTGGCAATTACAGGACTATAAACCTAACTTCAGTGCCAGGCAAAATTGGTTGAAACTATACTAAAGAACAAAATTATCAGATACTTAGATGAACGCAATATGTTGGGGAAGAGTCAACTCAGCTTTTGTAAAAGAAAATCATGCCTCATCAATCTATTAGAATTCTTTGAGGGGGTCAACAAGCATGTGGACAAGGATGATCCAGTGGATACCGTGTACTTGGACTTTCAGAAAGCCTTTGACAAGGTCCCTGATTAAAACCTATTAAGCAAACTAAGAAGTCATGAGTTAAGAGGGAAGGTCCTCTCATGGATCAGTAACTGGTTAAAAGATAGGAAACAAAGGGTAGGAATAAGTGGGTAGGAATAGGGTAGGAATCAGTTTTCACAATGGAAAGTGGTAAAGACCAGGGTCCCACAAGGATCTGTACTGGGACCTGTGTTGTCCAACATATTCATACGTGTTTTGTAAAAAGGGGTAAACTGCAAGGTGGCAAAATTTGCAGATGATAAAAAATTGCTTCAGAGTAGCAGCCGTGTTAGTCTGTATCCGCCAAAAGAAGAACAGGAGTACTGGTGGCACCTTAGAGACTAACAAATTTATTAGAGCATAAGCTTTCGTGGACTACAGCCCACTTCTTCGGATGCATATAGAATGGAACATATATTGAGGAGATATATATACACACATACAGAGAGCATAAACAGGTGGGAGTTGTCTTACCAACTCTGAGAGGCCAATTAATTAAGAGGAAAAAAAAAAAAACTTTTGAAATGATAATCAAGATAGCCCAGTACAGACAGTTTGATAAGAAGTGTGAGCATACTTACAAGGGGAGATAGATTCAATGTTTGTAATGGCTCAGCCATTCCCAGTCCTTATTCAAACCGGAGTTGATTGTGTCTAGTTTGCATATCAATTCCAGCTCAGCAGTCTCTCGTTGGAGTCTGTTTTTGAAGTTTTTCTGTTGTAATATAGCCACCCGCAGGTCTGTCACTGAATGACCAGACAGGTTAAAGTGTTCTCCCACTGGTTTTTGAGTATTTTGATTCCTGATGTCAGATTTGTTTCCATTAATTCTTTTGCGTAGAGACTGTCCGGTTTGGCCAATGTACATGGCAGAGGGGCATTGCTGGCACATGATGGCATATATCACATTGGTAGATGTGCAGGTGAACGAGCCCCTGATGGTATGGCTGCTGTGATTAGGTCCTATGACGATGTCACTTGAATAGATATGTGGACAGAGTTGGCATCGGGGTTTGTTACAAGGATAGGTTCCTGGGTTAGTGGTTTTGTTCAGTGATGTGTGGTTGCTGGTGAGTATTTGCTTTAGGTTGGGGGGTTGTCTGTAAGCGAGGACAGGTCTGTCTCCCAAGATCTGTGAGAGTAAAGGATCATCTTTCAGGATAGGTTGTAGATCTCTGATGATGCGCTGGAGAGGTTTTAGTTGGGGGCTGAAGGTGACAGCTAGTGGTGTTCTGTTATTTTCTTTGTTGGGCCTGTCTTGTAGGAGGTGACTTCTGGGTACTCGTCTGGCTCTGTCAATCTGTTTTTTCACTTCAGCAGGTGGGTATTGTAGTTTTAAGAATGCTTGATAGAGATCTTGTAGGTGCTTGTCTCTATCCGAGGGATTGGAGCAAATGCGGTTATATCTTAGAGCTTGGCTGTAGACAATGGATCGTGTGGTGTGTCCTGGATGGAAGCTGGAGGCATGTAGGTAAGTGTAGCGGTCAGTAGGTTTCCGGTATAGGGTGGTATTTATGTGACCATCGCTTATTAGCACAGTAGTGTCCAGGAAATGGACCGCTTGTGTGGATTGATCTAGGCTGAGGTTGATGGTGGGATGGAAATTATTGAAATCATGGTGAAATTCCTCAAGGGCTTCTTTTCCATGGGTCCAGATGATGAAGATGTCATCAATGTAGCGCAAGTAGAGTAGGGGCGTTAGGGGACGAGAGCTAAGGAAGCGTTGTTCTAAGTCAGCCATAAAAATGTTGGCATATTGTGGGGCCATGCGGGTACCCATAGCAGTGCCGCTGACTTGAAGGTATATATTGTCCCCAAATGTGAAATAGTTGTGGGTGAGGACAAAATCACAAAGTTCAGCCACCAGGTTAGCTGTGACATTATCAGGGATACTGTTCCTGATAGCTTGTAGTCCATCTTTGTGTGGAATATTGGTGTAGAGGGCTTCTACGTCCATAGTGGCCAGGATGGTGTTTTCTGGAAGATCACAGATGGATTGTAGTTTCCTCAGGAAGTCAGTGGTGTCTCAAAGATAGCTGGGAGTGCTGGTAGTGTAGGGTCTGAGGGGAGAGTCTACATAACCAGACAAGGCTGATGTTAGGGTGCCAATGCCTGAGATGATGGGGCGTCCAGGATATCCAGGTTTATGGATCTTGGGTAGCAAATAGAATACCCCTGGTCGGGGTTCTAGGCATGTGTCTGTACGGATTTGTTCCTGTGCTTTGTCAGGGAGTTTTTTTAGCAGATGGTGTAGTTTCTTTAGGTAATCCTCAGTGGGATCAGAGGATAATGGCCTGTAGAATGTGGTGTTAGAGAGCTGTCTAGCAGCCTCTTGGTCATATTCCAATTTATTCATGATGACGACAGCACCTCCTTTGTCAGCCTTTTTGATTATGATGTCAGGGTTGTTTCTGAGGCTGTAGATGGCGTTGTGTTCAGCATTGCTGAGGTTATGTGGCAAGTGATGTTGCTTTTCCACAATTTCAGCCTTTGCACGGTGACGGAAGCAATCTATGTAGAAATCTAGTTGTTGTTTCAACCGTCCGGAGGAGTCCACGCAGAATCCTTTTTTTTGTAGTGCTGGTAGGGAGGATTCTGTGGGTTAGTATGCTGTTCAGAGGTATGTTGGAAATATTCTTTGAGTCGGAGACGTCGAAAGTAGGCTTCTAGGTCACCGCAGAACTGTATCATATTCATGGGTCTGGAGGGACAAAAGGAGAGGCCCCGAGATAGGACAGACTCTTCTGCTGGGCTAAGAGTATAGCTGGAAAGATTAACAATATTGCTGGGTAGGTTAAGGGAACTACTGTTGTGGCTGCTTGTGGCATGTAGCAGTTTAGATAGTTTAGTGTCCTTTTTCCTTTGTAGGGAGGCAAAGTTTGTCTTGTAAATGGCTTGTCTAGTTTTTGTAAAGTCTATCGATGAGGAAGTTTGTGTGGAAGGTTGGTTTCTTATGAGAGTATCCAGTTCTGAGAGCTCATTCTTAATCTTTCCCTGTTTGCTGTATAGGATGCTGATCAGGTGGTTTCGCAGTTTCTTTGAGAGTGTGTGACACAGTCTCTCAGCATAGTCTGTGTGATATGTAGATTGTAATGGATTTTTTACCTTTAAAAAATTAAAATTGCTTGGGATAGTTAAGTCCAAAGCTCACTGCAAAGAGCTACAAAGTAATCTTGAGAACTGGGTGACTGGGCAACAAAATGGTAAATGAAATGCAGTATTGGAAAGCACAAAGTAATGCACATGGGAAAAAATAATGCCATTATACATACATATTGGCTTCTAAATTAGCTGTTACCTCTCAAAAAAGAGTGGTAATAGCTAATTTAGAATCGTGGATAGTTTACTGAAAACATCTGCTCAATGTGCAGCAGCTGTCAAAAAAGCTAACAGAATATTAGGAACCATTAGAAAGGGGATAGATAATAATACAAAAAAATCATAATGCCACTATATAAACCCCTGGTACACCCACACCTTGAATACTGTGTGCCATTCTGGTCACTCCATCTCAAAAAAGATACATTAGAATTGGAAAAGGTACAGAGAAGGGCATCAAAAATGGTTAGGGGTATGTAACAGCTTCCATATTAGGAGAGATTAAAAAGACTGGGAGTGTTCATCTTGGAAAAGAGATAATTAAGTGGGGATCTGATAAAGGTTATATTATCATGAATGGTGTGGAGAAAGTGAAAAAGAAAGTGTTATTTATGCCTTCTCATAACATGAGAATAATGGGTCACCTGATGAAATTCAGCAGGTTTAAAACCAACATAAGGAAGTACTTTATCACACAATGCAGTCAACATGTGGAACTCGTTGACAGGGGACGTTGTGAAGGCCAAAAGTATAACTGGGTTCAAAAAAGAATTAGGTAACTTAATGGAGAATTAGATAAATTCTATAGGTCCATCAGTGGCTAATACCCAAGACATTCAGGGACACAACCCCATGCTCTGGGTATCCCTAAGCCTCTCACTTCCAGAAGCTGGGAGTGGACAACAGGATGGATCACTCAATAATTGCTGTGTTCTGTTCATTCCCTCTGAAGCATCTGGTACTGGCCATTGTCACAGACAGGATGCTGGGCTAGATGGACCATTGGTCTGACCCACTATGGCCATTCTTATGTTCTTAAGAAGGTTTCACTCAGTTCATAATATTTACCTGAAAAAAAGGTGACCATGGATCAGAGTGTTGCAATGTACTGTATGACGATGAATGCAGTACCTCAATAGATAATTTAGATCATGATCACTGGCCATTATTATTCATATGAAATTTTTTAATTTACAAAGAAGTCAGAAAACATGAAAATGTTCAGTGTGTGAGATACAGTAGGCCACTGCCCCTTACATGTTGGTCAGGAATACACAGCCTTGTTTTAAGAAAAGAATTTTGAAGAGGAAGTGACAGTGGCTTGGAGGAAGTAAATGACAAACAGTGTGAGAAGCATAACTAAAGGGCAACTCCCTTCAGGGTTTCAAGGGAGGAAAATAAAGAAAAAGCTCAGACAGGGTGAGATACTGATGTAGCGGGTCAGAGAGGTGAAGCAAAGAAAGTCTGTGCAGAATTTTGAGAAGTTGGAGGGTAACTTTGAATTGGAGACAGAGAAGGATTGAAAGTCATCTGCTTAGTTTAGCCTCACAAAGGTGCAGTGTATGTTCTCTTTTGGGATGCAAAACACACACTTAACTCTGAGACCAGGTTTTGGGTATTATATTGCCAGATCACCAGTTGCAAGTTAGAGTGCTAGAGTCCTTTTCCAAAAGTACATTTGCTTATGTGTGGCAGACTGAGAATATCCTGAAAAACCTTATGGAATTAAGGTAAAGTTTATTTAATTAAATTAAACCTTGTTGAATTAGGGTTAATACCTTTGGGGTGGCATTGTATTAACAATGCAAATGTTTATGTACTAGGCTGAGATTATGTGAAATTTCTTTAGCAGAAAGACAAGATTAATGCAATCCCTGGAAGGTATTAGGAACTTTAAAGGTCTTTTTGGAACAATGTGTGCAAAGTGGATTTCCTAGGAAGTACCTTGGGGTGAGGAGAATGCAAATTTTACCCTCTGAAGCCAACCTTTTGAAGATATGCCCGGGGGGGGGGGGGGGGGGGGGGGAGAAGGGAGAGAGAGAGAGAGAGACCTGGTATGTACCAATTACCTGGTTTTGGAAACTCCAGATCAAAGACCCCTGAAATATATAGAGTTATGAACGTGCTTGTTCTAAGCTGCAGCTGTAAACTGGTAACCAAAAGGACTCCCTTTGGGTGAGTGGGTGGGGGGAGGGGTTGAAGGACTCCTCCTTCCAGAATCCATGTTAGGATTCAGGTTAATTCTGGTAAGCTTATTAGCATGCTCTGGGGCATGGATCAGTATTCACGTTGTGCTCCCAGTCAGTACCCAGCCTGGGCTGGGGAAGCGAATGATCTAACCAGCGGACCAAATCCAGTGATGAATCCTGGTCACATGCCACTTGAGGCACGTTGCGCATATGCTAACAAGATTAGCATGCATGTAGGTGTTATTGTTTTTAATGTGTTTTCTCTGTAACACTGTTTACCTTAAGAATAAAGTAGGCTTGCAGAGGAAGTGCTGTGTGGTACCTTATAACTGAAGCAATTACACCTGTTAACCATCTCTGCAGAGAAAGCAATCAGATGTCCTAGGGCAGGAGTCGGCAATTTTCAGAAGTGGTGTGCCGAACCTTCATTTATTCACTCTAATTTAAGGTTTCACGTGCCAGTAATACATTTTAACGTTTTTAAACGGTCTCTTTCTATAAGTCTATAATATATAACTAAACTATTGTTGTATGTAAAGTAAATAAGGTTTTTAAAATGTTTAAGAAGCTTCATTTAAAATTAAATTAAAATGCAGAGCCCCCCCAGACCGGTGGCCAGGACCCGGGCAGTGAGTACCACTGAAAATCAGCTCGCGTGCCGCCTTCGGCATGGGTGCCATAGGTTGCCTACCCCTGTCCTAGGGCAACCTGTCTGTGCTGGGAAATATGCAGTGAAGGCAGGGAACTGTGCAGCCTGGGAATACCCGAGTGAGAAGGACGAGTGTCTCTGTCCACGAGAGGCAATGGCTGGGGAGCTGGAAGCCTGAGGGTGGGTGCCCTTGCTGGCCCACTGAGGGGATATACAAGTGCAGTTGCCCTGAACTGTGACATGATGTTATTTTCAGCAAATCAAAAAATGACTATTTTATGAAAGTTTTTTCTACCTGTCACAGAAGCGCTACAAAGCTCTCAGGCTTCTGTCTGTGGGTTTATTTTACTGTCGAGGGGCTCATGCTTTTGGATCGTTAAAGGTTACATGTATTTTGAGCAGGAACACATCTACACATTCGCTAGTTATTAGACTTCAGTATTTGTACAGTAGATCTTTCTCAGCACCACAGCTAACAAATTATGCTGTTTTTTTTAATACACTAAATTATAGCTTCTGCTGTTCAGTCCGTCTTGGCATATAGTGGTCTTTGTAAAACATCCAGGCATTATTGCTTTCTATAAATCAAATAAAGCAATATTTGCAGTAGGGCTATTTGCTTTCAAGAAAGCTGTTCAAGTTCTATTAGCTACCAGCTTGCCCGTAAGATAAAAAGTGTAGGTTAGTAGGGAGAGATATACAAATGCCATTTACAGCCTTTTGGCAGCAAAGCAAAGAAAAACAACATTTATAATCACTGATTTCTCCACCAAGCATCCTTCAAATGCATTGGGAACAATTCTGCTCTAAAGTCACTCTACAGCCCTTCATAGCAGCCAGTAATGTACACAGTCCAAAAGCCACAGGATACAGCTTTTACTAACAATACACTATGTTCTTGATCTCACAAGTCCTTGGGGTGCCGGGTTTCAAATGTAAGCAGACATTACACCTGGGTGCAAGTAAGGTTAAATAGTAGGTATAGTCCTCCACCCTGAGTAGAAGTTGCACCTGTCCTCTCAGAGGAGCAGAGTTAAAAGGGATGAGGAGTGAATGTGTCAGATAATAGATATATTTTAGGAGAGAGGGACTTAAGTGTGATCCTCAGCATACAAACAGAGGAAAATGTTTATGATCTTCTCTCCTAGTCCTTGCTCTGTCTAGTAGAGAGAGGAACTAGCTGGCTGCGCAACAGCACTCATTAACACAGGATCAGATCTCCCTGTGCTTCTAGTCCATCACTTTTACCTTATGCAGGTTCATGCAACACTGCACCCGAGTCATGCAGGAATAAGTCCCATGTGACCCTAAAAGCAGAGTCAGCTTTAGCATTTACGTGTACAGGCCCACAATCTCCTACTCCAAAAGACACCTGACTTCTGTACACCATTAGCATGCCATGGTGCATACAGCTGACCTAAGGATTTGGGGATGGGTTAGCCCAGGGGTTCTCAAACTAGGGGTCGGGACCCCCTCGGGGGTCACGAGGTTATTACATGGGGGATCGCGAGCTGTCAGCCTCCACCCCAAACCCCGCTTTGCATCCAGCATTTATAATGATGTTAAATATATAAAAAAGTGTTTTTAATTTATAAGGGGGGGGGTCGCACTCAGAGGCTTGCTCTGTGAAAGGGGTCACCAGTACAAAAGTTTGAGAACCACTGGGTTAGCCAGATGATTCTTTGGGATACATCCCAGACTCAACTTATTCATTCTACCTAAAATGGTACGTTGGGTGGGGAAGGTATTAAGGGCCCTCCACTTCAGCCTCATTTGGCAGAAGTGAAGCCTGGTCTGTTCCTTTGAGGTCTAGTGACTGAGTAGTATTGTTTTACGTTCATTAACTTTTAACAGCTGTATCTCAGCCACATCCAATGATGTCCAATGTGGAATGTCCATTGACGTGACAAGGGAGTTTTGTGCAAAAACATAGGCTAGAATTTGCCCCTAGTTGTAGACCTACATTTTCAAAAGTGACTAGTTATTTTGGAGGCCTCCATTTTTCAATGCCCAATGGGAGACATCTTAAAGGGGCCCAAGCCTCAGGAAGTGTGGAGCACCTGTCCTCTGAAAAATCAGGCCCTTTTAAGGCCTCCAGCTGGGAACCCAAAAATTGAGCTATTGAAAATGACTAGTTACTTTCGAAAATTTAGGCCATAGTGGTTGGGATTTTAAATTGGCCTTTCTGGGACAGCATTGTCTTGGTTTAAGTCTTCCGAGAGATATCGCTGTCTCTTTCAGAGGCTTGTCCCTCAGTCACTGAAAACTGAAATACTGACATTCCCCCTATGGTTTAATGTAAGCCATGATTTATTTAGTACTTACAGTATATGTTGCCATTGGGCATACTTTATTGCCATGTTGTGTCATTTCAGTTTTATGCTGCATTCAGATTTACCTACCTTCCATCAGAATAAGCTTCCTTTCTTGGTCTTCAGGATGTTAAACACTAGGTGGACAGCAACATGTTTGCAATTTATAGCATCTCATTGAAAATTCCTTTGCAACTAGTCTTTGAGGACTCACTACTGCCTTGAATCAAGTACTTGTTTTCAACCCTTAATTTTGATGGGGTCACCATTCCTTCTAACCTCATAGTTCATAATTTTAAGCACTCTCTTTGAGTCTCATTTATCTTTCAAAACTTGCCTTAATCCGATAGAGGGCTCGAAAAGCCAACACGTTATCCTTTAGAGAGCAGTCCTCACTACTTGAATTGCTTGAGCTTCTGTGTCAGAGGCGCCGCTTTTTTGTGTACAGCTAGACTTAAATCTTGCAATTCCCTTAGCACAAACCTGCTCTAATTCTAGTTTTGAGATTGCAGCATGTTCTGACTACTGCTGTTAGATGTTTTACTCATTTACCGCTACGTACCTTGTTCAGATCTGACGGAGGTCAGCAGTGATACAAAATTGCTGACAATTGTTCAACAGCATATATATGATAGTAGTTCGGGGTCTCAGTCCAAGTTCTAGTGGATAAGTGTTCACATCACAGAATTTACCTTCTGGATTTGTGCTAATTCACACCCTGGTTGGCAGTCTCAAAGAGGACTGAATAAGGCTTCAGTACTGAAATACCTACTCACCCCTGCTGCTCCTGGCTGTCCAAGGAGAAAGGATCCTTTGTGCTCTCAGGACCCGGAAGGGCGGGCTCCATTGCAGGAACTTCTTCCTCTCCCAGATCACATGGTTGGGAGGGCTACAAGGGACAGGGTACTCCAGAGGATCCCCCTTCTAATCCTGGCTACTGCCAAGAGACAGGGATCTTGGTGCTCTCAAGGCAGGCTCAGAATCAGGAGCTTCCTCCTACCCAAGCTCACACATCAGGAGAAGTCGGGGGAAGCTGCAGAGACCAGATGCATTAAGTTGGAGTCATTTTAAAGAGGTTCTCTGCCTGTCCATGTCTGTGGGGTGTCCTGGTTGGGCTTCACCTTCACCCCTGCTGCTGCCTTGACTCCTGGCTCTGCTGGAGGGGAGTTTTAAACAGCAGTGAATATCAGCAGATAGGAGCAGAGTTTAAAATAGGAAGCATTCCCAGCTAAATACTTTCCTTTCCCTGGTGCTGCAGCATGGAGCCCTGCAAAATTAGGGTCAAAGCCGTTCAAAACAAAAAGATTGTATTTCTAGTCGCACTAACAGGAAAGAGATATTTCTCCAGGGCCAGTTTGTATAGCCGGCGAATCTGCCTAACATGAATTCTATTTGTTTTACATATCTTCTCCCTAGAATCTTATAAATCCCGTAAATACTGGCTATCAAGGCTTTGTTTATGAACACCGTTTTGATGCAATGAACCAAGATTGTGCAGAAAATTGCTTTGCATAGCTGTACTTCTAAATGTATGATTGAATATTTTTAGCCTGCTCTGCAGCCCAAGTAGTGGGATAGCTGCTGTAACAGCAGTCACTCAGGGATTCTCCTAGTCTGTCAGAATTCTAAGGATTCAGGGTGCTAGTAAAACACGTGGGAATGGTCCTCAAATGTTTAGCTAGTTGAGGAAATAACTTACAGCTTGGGTGAAATTGATTAAAAAATAATGCTCTACAGTGAAAAAAAGTGACCCGGGTAACTATAGGCCTGTTAGTTTAACATCAGTAGTGTGCAAGGTGCTGGAGAAGATTCTGAAAGAGAAACTAGTTGAGGACCTTGAGGTTAATGGCAAATGCGATAAATTACAGCATGGTTTTACGAAGGGCAGATCGTGCCAAACGAATCTGATCTCCTTCTTTGAGAAAGTAACGGACTTATTAGATAAGGGAAATGCGGTGGACCTAATATACCTGGATTTCAGTAAAGCGTTTGATACAGTACCCCATGAGGAATTATTGGTTAAAATGAAAAACATGGGGATCGATATGAAAATCCAGAGGTGGATAAGGAATTGGTTAATGGGGAGAATGCAGCGGGTCGTATTAAAGGGTGAATTGTCGGGTTGGAGGGAGGTTACTAGTGGAGTGCCTCAAGGTTCGGTTTTGGGACCCATCTTATTTAATCTATTTATAACTGACCTCGGGACCGTTTGCAAAAGTGGGCTGATAAAGTTTGCGGATGATACGAAGGTGGGAGGAGTTGCAAACTCGGAGGAGGATAGGGATATTCTGCAGGGAGACTTGAATGAGCTTGTGAATTGGAGTATCAGAAATAGGATGAAATTTAATAGTAAAAAGTGTAAGGTGATGCACTTGGGGATGAATAATAACAATTTTAGTTACAAGATGGGGACGCATTGGTTAGAAGTAATGGAAGAGGAGAAGGACCTAGGGGTCCTTGTGGACCGCAGGATGACTATGAGTCGACAATGTGACGTGGCGGTGAAAAAAGCCAATGCGGTCTTGGGATGTATTAGGCGAGGTATATCTAGTAGGGATAGGGAGGTCCTGCTTCCGTTGTATAAGGCGCTGGTGAGACCTCATTTGGAGTACTGTGTGCAGTTCTGGTCTCCAATGTTTAAAAAAGATGAACTCAAACTGGAACGGGTGCAGAGAAGGGCGACTAAGATGATCAGAGGAATGGAAAACCTGTCGTATGAAAAGAGATTAGAGGAGCTTGGGTTGTTTAGTCTGACAAAGCGAAGGCTGAGGGGGGATATGATTGCTATCTTTAAATATATCAGAGGGGTTAATACAAGGGGGGGAGAGGAATTATTCCAGCTTAGTACTAATGTGGACACGAGAACAAATGGATACAAACTGGCCGGGGGGAAGTTTAGGCTTGAAATTAGACGAAGGTTTCTGACCGTCAGAGGGGTGAAATATTGGAACGGCCTTCCGAGGGAAACGGTGGGGGCGACGGACCTGTCTGGTTTTAAGATTAAGTTGGATAAGTTTATGGAGGGAATGGTTTAATGATAAAACATAGTAGCCAAGGAAAACCAAGCAATGGTACATGAATAGCATAATGGCCAACAAGGGTCAGGCTAGAGACTCTTGCCTATATGCTCGGGGTATTACTGATCGCCATATTTGGGGTCGGGAAGGAATTTTCCTCCAGGGTAGATTGGCTGAGCCTCTGGAGGTTTTTCGCCTTCCTCCGCAGCATGGGGCAGGGATCACTAGCAGGAGGGTCTCAGCCGATTGAAGTCACTAAAACACAGGATTGGGGACTTCAACGGTAGAGTCCAGGGAAGGGTCTTGCGGCCTGCAGCATGCAGGGGGTCAGACCAGATGATCATAATGGTCCCTTCTGACCTTAAAGTCTATGAGTCTATGAGTCTTATGTTGCAACCCACACAATATTTAAAATCCATAGTATAGTCATTGCCTTGGGCTTGGAAAGAGTGTTCTGATCATTCCTTTGCCCAGGCATACAGCCTTGGAAACAGTCTCTTCACATGCCCACCAATGTCTGTTCTCCCACTCAATTCTCCCTCTGTAAATCAATCTGAAGTCTTGGCTAATCATACTTCATTATGTGGCCTAGCAGAGTTCAAATGCATAAAACTGAAATTCAGTTCCCCAGATATGCCCTGCTTGTCAAGCAATGATTTTAGTGAATCAATATTTAGTAAAACCTGTAACCACAAGCAGTAAGGAAAAAAGAAACAAGGATTGAAAAAAGAAGAGGCCACGATTTTCAAAAATGATGCCTGAATTAGGCTTCTAGATCCATAGTGAAGCACCTACCTATTTGGCCTGATTTTCAGAAGTGCTGAACACCAACTCCTTTGGGTAGAGGTTGCTCTACCTTATGCCCATTGACGGGGGCTAGGGTGACCAGATGTCCCCATTTTATAGGGACAGTCCCAATTTTTGGGTTTTTTTCTTATATAGGCTCCTATTACCTTCCACCCCCCGTCCCGATTTTTCACACTTGCTGTCTGGTCACCCTAACTGGGGCCATCTGCCAGCCAGGGATGGGTGGAGGGTGATGCACTCCAGCTACACTACCTCCATACACCTGGCATGCCCCCAGGCAATGTGCTGCAAGGGTATAGTAGGAGTCAGCTTTGACACCTCTGTGCCCACTATGGAGCTGGCAGTGGGCATAGAACCAGTGGCAGATCAAACAGGATAGAGTAGGTCAAGGAATCTGGTCCTGTAAATTATTACCTAAGTGGTTAGCCAATATTCAAGGTCTTGCAGTTTGTTTCCATTAGGAAAATCGATGCAGTCAGGTATTTCTTTCTTTATTAATAAACAGGATTACATGAATGTACCCAAAGTCATGTTTCCCTGAACATTGTAGGAAACAAACAGGAAGGAGTTTCTTTTCCTACATTTGAATCCTCTTTCCAGCCAGCACTCTGCCCAAAAAGCACACTCTCTCAGGTCCACACTCCCAGTACTTTTCTGTCTCCTTGGATTCTTTGCTGTTTCTGTTCTCTACCCAACAAAACCCATCCACCCACATAGCAAGTCTGGTCAGGAGCTGCGCTATGTGCCCTGTATTCTGGGCAGTGGCTCCCATTGTTTTAGCTATCTTACCCCAAAGCGATGCTTAACTGCTTCTCCCATTTATCCCAGACAAAGGGCCACTATCATGCTCACCAACATCAAGAAGGTTTCACCCAAACCTAAGCACAACAAATGTTTTTATTTCTTTGATAAACTGTTTGGTCCTATTGTAATATTTTCCTCTTTTTAGGAGGGAAAAGAAAGGCACTTTACCTAATTAAAACAGAGTAATAATTAAAAGTTCTAAAGTTTAAGTAAAGTCCTTTATTTTCATATGTCTGTATCGTTCTTTCATTTCTAGGTCCATGCACCGCCATGGACTTTCAGCTTATGCCTGCTGAAAGACTATTGCATTAAATCAAAAGATATTGCTGCTTCTTTAACAAAGCAGATAATCCCTCTAAAATTAGAGAGAGATGAGAAGGGCCTCTTGGATTACCTACTCCAACCACACACTTCATTCAGGACATTTCCTCACAAATACATTCAATAAAATCAGCTCTTCAACCAATTGCTCAGTCTCTACTAATTGTCCTTTGCATGTGTTTATGTCAGATCCTCCTTTACCGTGTCCTTTTTGTTAAAAGCTGGAAGTAGCTATTACGGATCTCATCCCTTTCTAAATTCTCAGTTATTTGATCTCCTCTCTCACTTCATAGCTTTTATTTAGAGACATTTGTATTCAAAGTACATGGGTAAACTTGACTGAGCAGTTCTGTCCTATGAGCCTGGAGAAGAGAGAGCTAATGTGCTAGGGCAAGTTCACTTGTACAATCTTGATTAGAAGCCACAAAAGATTAAAGTCTTTCTGGTCAAACCAAAAATTCATCACTCAGGTTAGTCCACTAACTGCACCACTTGCAAATCCATCCAAAATATTTGCACAGTCTAATTGTTTTCCTTTTGGTTCCTAGCAAATAAAGCCCAATAAATCTCATACACTCTCATCTGTTATTGTGACTTCTCGCTTAATGTGTCCTACAGATAGCGTCAAAGCACTCTGAGCACACCTCAGTGTATTGGGAAAGGTTTCAAGTCACAGCAAATTCATTCTGGAGTCTAGGTAGCGGGATTGATATTTGAAGATGAGCAAAGCATCACTACAGATGCAGAAGTGAAGCCTTCTTTCAGGAGGGCATTGTTGCTTTGACAGTGTTTTGCCATGATGATGAATGAATGGTTCTAAAGCCTTAAGATCTGGGAGAAGTGTCCATTCTGCTGACAATAAAGCTTCAGGGGAAATGTCATCCGTTTATCTCAGATAGCATCCCGGCAATAACGGGGAGAAATTCACACAAATTGTACCAGCAGTTTCTAGTGACGTTCAACCCACTGTAAAGCTGAAAGAGTCTGACCATTAAGAAATAATTTATCTCCGATGGCAGACATCTTTTTCTTTCACTCCAGCCTGGGCCCAGTCCTGCAAGGTGCTGAGTGGCTGCTAAGAGGTTGAGTGTGCCCATTATCTTCTGCAGGGCCGGCTCCAGGCACCAGCCGAGCAAGCTGGTGCTTGGGGCGGCAGCTTGTAGGAGGCGGCATTCTGCCCAATCCTAGGGTGGCTCGGCCGCTTTTTTTTTCTTTTTTTTTTTGGTGGTGTTCCACTCCGGCTGCCCTGTAGGGGGCAGCAGCATGGAGGATGCAGCCTGCGTCCTTCCCTCCCAGCCGACCAGAGCAGCGCAAAGCCCTCCCGGCAGGCGGCAGGGCCGCGTGGCAGTACCCCGCTGAAGCCCTGGCTGCTCCCCTTCTCTCTCACTCACCCCCGCCGGGGCACATCTGCAGCGCGGGGAGTCCCCCTGCACCCTGGATCCGGCCGCGCCGCAGGTTGTTGGGTTTTTTTTGCTTGGGGCGGCCAAAAAGCCAGACCCGGCCCTGATCTTCCGTGGGATATAAAAGCACACAACACCTGCAGGACTGGGTTCCCTATGCTGTTGCAGAAGTTTTTACTATCCCCACTACTGATCTGAACTTTCAGGCCCAGACTATCCTGGCTAAGCTCCCTCACCATCTTTCTTAAGTAAGCAAAAATCACACATTCGTTTCCAGGGCCTTCTATGTCATGCTAAGATTCCTGGTTACACTGCAGCAGTAGTGTGAAAAGCAGGAGTTGCAGACTAAGGTTAGTACATCTTGAAAAGGGTAGAGGAGTAGTCGAGATGCTGAATTTTTAATGTTTATAGGTTAAAGTTGTACCTAGAAAAGGTGCATTAAATAATAATGCTTCACACTTTGATAGTACCTGAGGATCAACATGCTTCAGATAGTAATGAACCAGACCTCACAACACCCCATGAGACTGATCTCTGTTTAACAGATGAAGAAACAGACAGTAGAGGATAAGCCCAAGATCACAGAGGAAGTCTGTGGCTGAACTGAGAAACAGAAGCTAGATAGCCTGGTTCTCTCGCGCTGGTGCTTTAATCTTTTCTTCTCAATAACAACGCTTAAGTTCAGGTATTTGTACCAGTAATAATGCTCCTACTTACACCTACACTTGAATGTGACTTTTGCTCAGCAGCCTTCGAACTTAGAAAAGCCTCACCTGCATTGGTTTATTGATGCTCTGGAAAACAGTTTTATGGGTCTCTTGTGTCTGTCAAGCAGCTCCCCCATCTTTCCACCCATAAACACACACATAATGCAAGATCTGAATAAAGCCTGACATGATGGAGTTGTCATATCAGAACAAGAGTGTTAGTTTAGACCATGTTTTCAAACTCAGCCTCCAAATTTGCCCCTGCGGTTTTGCACCTGTAAATGGTCCTTGCTGCATGTGGTTGCTTACCCTATTTATGAGCACACGCTCCATTTGAGATGCAAATCCAGGCATGCATATGCCCTTCCAAAACTGTGAGTGCCTCAGTGAATTCTGGGGTGCACTTACCATATTTAAAAATCTAAGTTCCCTGCTAAGTCAAATGAACAGAGGGTTGATCAGAATTTGGCATCTTAATGAAGCCTATAATTCAGTTCAGTGCATAGTCAGTGTTGTGTTTATGTTCTAGATGTATAACGTGAGCATTGTTCCCTATCAGAGACCAAGGGGGTTCTGACTGTTTGGAGAGATGGGAGTTTAAGCTAGCAGGCTGTTCAGCTAGGGAGCTGCTAATTAGGGAAATTACCTGGTTTTCTTGTTCTGAATAAAGGCTCCAACTGAGTTTGTACAAGAAAGGCTTGTGTGTTTACTGTGTTCAACAGCCACTAAGATAACGTGGCTTTCTGTGGAGTAGTAAACGTTTCTTGTTCACCAAGTTGTCAAAAATCTAAGCAGCTTCCTTCCTCTGGGGCCAGATCCAACACATTGAAATCAGTGGAAAGACTCACCAAATAAAATGGGCTTTGGACTGGGCCCTTACAGGTCTGTGTAGCAGAGGGACATAAGTAAATTGATTTGTATGTGCACTATTCAAATTGTGATGTAGTGATAGATGAGCTGCATGGGTTTCTTTCAAAATCACATAGCCCATGTCTCCTCCTTAATCCCCTTATACTACTTATTACACTGCTGTGGATCTTTCAAGTTAATAGTTTATCACCTGTATAAAATCCTCCCACTGGACCACTTGCCTTTATAAGTTGCATATGGAACATGGAGCAACCCATCAGAATTTACCTCACCGGGAACTACTTTAGCTTTGTCAAGGCATCCAGACACCTTTGAGGATGGCAAAAATTTGTTCCGCAGCTGATCTGAGGTCATAGAGAACACTGCTGCACTATCACCAGGGCCGGCTCTAGGTTTTTTGCCGCCCCAAGCAAAAAAATTTTTGGCTGCCCCTCACCCCAGCCCTGGGCTCTCTCTTCCGCACCCCCTGCCGCCCCAGCGCTGGGCTCTCCACCCCACCCCACCCGCACCCCCTGCCGCCCCAGCACTGGGCTCTCCACCCCACCCCACCTGCACCCCCTGCCTCCCCAGCCCTGGGCTCCCCCCACCAGTGCTGACTCCGCTCGCTCCCCCCTCGCCTCCAGCCGGTCCAGCGCTGGCAGGGTTGGGGTAAGCAGCGGGGCTCCTGGGACGCGCCTCAGCCCAGGGTCCCTCCAGCCAGGGCTCCCGCCTCCAGGACCGGCCGGGGCCCGGGAGGGCAGAGCCAGGGTATCACCGCTGCAGGGGCTGAGGAGCCGGGGCAGGGCAGCCCCAGAGGGAGCGGAGCCCCGGAGAGCGGGATGCAGGCCCCACACGGCAGTGCCCCGCACTCTATGGCCCCGCTGCTGCTGCTGCTTCTGGCCGCCCTGCTGCAGTCCCTGGGCAGCTCAGGCCGCTTTGCCCAGCCCCGGCTGTGGCGCTGGGGGATGGTCGCCTTGCGGCACCTGCAGGCGGCTCCATGTGCCCCGTGGGGCAGCCCCCAGCCCGAGTGTCCCCGGCTCGGAGCCTGCCCGGCCCAGCCACAAGGTGTGGTGCGAACCGCAACGGCCCCAGGGCGCCCCCCATGCATGACGCGCTGCTGCTGCCAGAGCCGGCTCTAGGCTTTTGCCGCCGGAAGCAAGGAAAAAAAAAAAAAGATGGCCAGAATGCCGCCCTTGAAAATGTGCCGCCCCAAGCACTTGCTTGGTTTGCTGGTGCCTAGAGCCGGCCCTGACTATCACCTTCTCTACACTAGCTCCCACTCCCCACCCCACCCCTTAAAAATTTTCCACCAATGCTACCACTAGTTCAGCTCCATTCAGCTCCATTCGTGGAAAAGTGGGTGTAAGCAAGGCGGTAGCAACCCTATGGGGTTTAACACCTTTGTCATCTTGACCTGCTCTGCAGGTGGCTAATCTACTCCACTGCTCCCAATGTTGCCATCACTGGTAGGAAGTTTTAGGGGACAAATGTCAAGTGTGGACACAGCTTAGCTCTTCTTTTAACAGGGGTAGAAGCAAAGCACAATTTGCAGATACAGGCTAAAGGACTCAACCAATACCCTAGTGAAGTGAATGGAAATGCTGCACTGACTTCAGTGAATGCTGGATGAGACCCAAATACACCTACAACAGGAGGCTAATGTTTAATTAGACATAGTCCATTAATCCTGAAGCTTGTCTGTAATATGGGCAAGGCCCTGCACGCTATGCAGTATATTAGGCCTAAATTGTGCATGCACTAACCTGGAATTATGCCAGACTTCCCTCTTCCCGCACACTGCCCCCAACCCACCTCCCCACCAGTAAGCTATCCCTTGTGTTATTCATTTATTTTAAATGGTCATTATATATGGAGATATACCTATCTCACAGAGCTGGAAGGGACCCTGAAAGGTCATCGAGTCCAGCCCCCTACCTTCACTAGCAGGACCAAGGACTGATTTTGCCCCAGATCCCTAAGTGGCCCCCTCAAGGATTGAACTCACAACACTGGGTTTAGCAGGCCAATGCTCAAACCACTGAGCTATCCCTCCTCACATTTTAAATTTTCACAGTGTTGTAGATTGTTGTATTCAGAAGGAGTAATTGCATGGGGGAAGCTGTCAGGGGGAAACTGGGGAGGTTAACAACTGGTGTGTGTGTGTAGGGGTCAACTGGGCCATTTTGCACCCAGGAAGGCATGCGGGATAGTTTGGGGTTTTGGTAACATGGAGGCAGCTGAGGATTTTGAAATTTGGTAAGAGCCAGAAGTGAGTGAAATTTGGAGGATGGGGGTGTATTCAATGCTCCGCATCCCAGGAACCTTGGCAATTGCCCAAATGCATTCTGTCCCAGCATCTGCCATTGCTCTGCCAGAGTGATTAAGAGTGAAACAGTTAGCATGAGAATGTTGCCGTGTTATTATTCATCATGTTATTAGACGATCATAGAGAGACAAACAGATTGCCATAGTACTTTACGTAGTAACAATAGGCATCTCTGAATACTCTGAATTGGCTAATTTCTCATACTGGTAAGTCTTGGGGAACTATTGATTGGTGCCCAAATAACTACATGTGGACAATGCTGAATACGTTCTTTGTAACTTGGAAGTCTATTCTTACTTTAACGTGCGGTGCAGCCTACATGCAATGCAAAGTTCCTCTTACCTGTTCAAATGCCATTTTCCAAGAAAATCTGGGAATAATTAAAAGTGAATGCAAATATGTAGTAATGATTGGTGGTTGAAGCACTAGCTCAGCTAATGGCTTCCTGTGTGAAGTCACAGGCAAATTTGTTGGAACTGTAGTAAAGAACAGAATTACCAGACACACAAATAAACATGATATATTGTGGAAGCGTCAACATGGCTTTTGTAAAGGAAATCATGCCTCACTACTCTATAAGAATTCTTCGAGAGGGTCAACAAGCATGTGGACAAGGGTGATCCAGTGGATATGGTATCCCTGGACAAGGTCCGACACCAAAGGCTCTTAAGGAAAGTAGGCAGTCATGGGATAAGACGGAATGTCCTTTTATGAATCATGGTTAAAAGATAGAAAACAAAAGGTAGGAATAAACCATCAGTTTTCACAGTGATAGAGGTAAATAGCAAGATCTCCCAGGTATCTGTACCGGGACCAGTGCTGTTCAGCATTTATAAATGATCTGGAAAAAGGGGTAAACATGAGGTGGCAAAGTTTGCAGATAATACAAAATGACTCAAGATAGTTAAGTCTAAAGCTGACTATGAATTTCATCTCCCATTTTGATGCCCAGTCATTCAGTTTTCTGAGATTCCTTTGTAACTCTTGAACATTGATAAATGCAGAGTAATGCACATTGGAAAACAATCCCATACAATGTACAATACATACAAAATGATGGGGTCTAAATTAGCTGTTACCATGCAAGAAAGATCTGAGCCATTGTGGATAGTTCACTGAAAACATCTGCTCAGTGTGCAGTCAAAAAAAGCTGACAGAATGATAGGAGCCATTAGGAAAGGGATAGATAATAATACAGAAAATATAATGCCACTATATAAATCTATGGTATGGCCAGACCTTGAAAACTGTGCAGTTCTGGTCAAACCCGGCCACCCATCTAAAAAGAAATATATTAGCATTGGAAAAGGTAGAGAGAAAGGCAAGACAAATTATTAGGTGTATGGAACAGGTTCTATAGGAGGACAGATTAAAAAGACTGGGAGTGTTCAGTTTAGAAGAGACACAACTAATGGGTGGATGTGATAGAGGTCTATAAAATCATGAATGGTGTGTAGAAAGTGACTAGGGATGTGTTATTTACCCTGTCACATAACAGAAGATCCAGGGATCAGCCAATGAAGTTAAAAGGCAGCAGGTTTAAAACCAGCAAAAGGAAGTACTTCTTCACACAATGCACAGTCAACCAGTGGAACTCATTGCTAGGAAATGTTGAGAAGGCCAAAAGTATAACTGGGTTCAAAAAAGAATTAAATAACTTCGTGGAGAAGAGGTCCATCAATGGCTATTCGCCAAGATGGCACTTGACGACAGGGGATGGATCATTCGATAATTGCCCTGTTCTGCTTATTTCCTCTGAAGCATCTGACACCAGCCACTGTCGGAAGACAGGATCCTGGGCTTGATGGATCATTGGTCTGACCCAGTGTGGCCATTCATATGTTCTTACTTACCTTTTGCATTGTCCAGTTTACCCATCTGTAAAAACACCACTTACCCCACCGGGGATTTGAGAAGGCTTAAATTCACAAACATTTGTACAGAGCTTTCAGATTCTTAGACATAAGGTTCTATAAAATCCTCAGGCCTAATTGTCTTCTGCCATAATTATAATTATGCTACAGGGCAGAATTAACATTATTTGGGTGCTTTAACCGTGTATTTCCATACCTTAATTGTTGCATGTTTGGCTTTCTTTAACTTAAGGTTAACTCTGGATTTCTTAAGTTTGTAATGTTTGTTTTTGCAATAATTACAACATACTCACAACTTTAACTCTCTCCAGGGAGCATTTTCTCTGGGAATTTCAATGGTTTTACACCAGCAGAGAACTTGGCCCATAGACATGCAGATTTGCACTTCTATTTTGCTATTTGCTCAACTCACTTGGAAGATCTTGGGCTAAATCTCTTATTAAAACAAGACAATAAAAACAATATGTTACCGTAGTCCTCTAAGGTCTCAATGAGAATTGGAGCCCCATTGCAGCAGAAGGTGTACAAACACGGAAGGTAACTCTGTTGACCTTAATGGGAGGGACCATGTCACAACAGAGATGTACTTGGCGTCTGGTCTTAGTTTTTCCAGTTTGATGCTGCTTACTCTCAAAATTTTATGAGCATATGAAGATAAATCTAAAATTTTAAAAAATAGAAAGCTGTCTCTCTGCATCATGTAGGGAAACAGATCACATTGATGCAAAATGCTTCTGGAATCGCTTGATGAAGACATGTTTTTTGCATACAAACAACGGCATTGTTCATTCCCTAACGGCAATGGGAGGGAAACGTAGCAAGCAACTGATATTTTGAGAAAGCAGTTCCAATTATGGGTGAATTGCATTCATCTGAAGCCCCTCTGCATTTTAAATGTGGAGAAAGTGACAGTCACATAAAACAGGAAATCTTGTTGGGCTTGACCTTGAATACTAATTTGGCATGTACCATGGTGCTGTTAGCCAGTCATTAAGCAGAATTCCAAGCACAGCTCTGCTTATAACCTAGTGCATCTATATACTGTAAGTAGAATAATATTTGAATCAGTGAATATAAAATATTTGGACTGGAGACTATAAAATAAGCACACTGGATAAGGCTACTGAAGAAAAATATCACATTCAAGGACACATTTGAGGATACAAAGCTCAATTTATTTTTCTAATAGACACATTATTACTCAAAATTTACCTACTTTTCTAAGTACAAACCGGAGGGTTGGATAAGAAAGATGAAAAGAAGGGAATTAAGACTATTCTCCATGCCTTGGCTTTCCAGTTCTTAAAATTGTGCAGCTAAAATCAAGAGTGCTTGGGCACAGTTAGCACATCTGCTCTCACTCCATAACTCAAGGGGGCTTCCCCTAGGCCACAGTCTCATAAGGAACTAGAGTCCCTGAGTTTTTCAGTCTCTGCCAACGTGCAGTGCCTGAGCGAAAAGAGACTGAGATCTGAATCACAATCTAAAAGATTTCAGAGAAGAGGGAAAGAGAGACCTTGTTGCTTCCTACTGTGGGGTGGAGCAGAGCTGTTCTGCTCTGGGAGCTCAGCAGCTACAACTTGACTGAGCTCCCTAGAGTGCAGTGGGAGGATACGTGTCAGCAGGAGGGTAGAGACATGACCTCTTTTGGGATGACTGCACCCCTGGGAATGCAAAGAGGGAACAGTCCCTGTGCTGTCCTGAACACAGGTATTGCTGTTACACCTGCTCTTTTTTTATGGCAGGAGTCTATTTGAACCATCTTCCCCTGCAGGCCCACATGAGTGTCAGGGATAATCTAGTCCTAAGTAAAGACTTTAGGTTTGGACCCATGAAGCTATTTTGGAGACGCTGGGTTAAGTTTTCTAGTCAGTTGCCAGTATTTTCTAAGGCTCTTTCTCACACTACAGGAACATCCCTACTGGAAAGGTACAGTATCCTTGAAGGGGAGATATTTAGTAAGAGAAATAAATGTTAGACACTTCAGAAGTTGGGATCTGAAGAGAATAGGAAAGGGGTCACAGTTTCTCCCCCTGGCTCTTTACCTTGAAGTATTCCAGTTGTTCATTCCAAAAGGAGAGCAAGCTCCCACCTCCATCAACCTCCTTTATAACCAAGCATTCCCAGGGAGAAGTTACTGTAGTGCATAAGAACTGACTAGTATTCTTTTAATAGTTTGTGAGTGCTCTCTAGACCCTCACTGTTTTCTGTTTCAGAAACTACCAGAATTGTTGCCGAAGTAGCAGTGTAAACATATAGCTAGGCCTTGCATGTTATATATTTAGTAATCACAGTTATTTGTTCCTCACCGTGTCTATGTCATTCCTTTATATTATATATATGCTGTGTAAAAAGCCATACACAATTGGCTATGAAGATGGGATCCTAATCCAGGAATACAGGGAAATAGCAAATGCCTGCATGCCACAGGCCACGGGTATAATAGGCCAGGGCAGGCTAAGCCCCCCCGGGCAGAGCTGCAGCTGCTGATTCCGGAGTTTGCAGGGAAGTTTTTGCTTATTATTATACTGCTGGACTCCAGGGAGATTACGGATGAACCCAGGAAGCTGAGTAACTCATACCACCACTTCCTCAGATGCCCCAGAACCTGCATGGCGCATATCAAAAGCTCAGGTTCTTCGAGAAGAGATGAGCTTTTCCCACGGGGTGGCTTGGGGTCTCAGGACGGGAAGCGCGGCATGGCTGGGGGGGTGGCTCCAGATGCTGGGGGGCAGGAGAGGGCTCGGGCCTCCAGCTGGCCCGGGGGTCCTCTAGCTGTGGGGGGGAGGCTCGAGGCTTTTCGGGGGGAGCCTGGGCAGAAGGGGTGGGGCCAGGGGGGCTAGCCTCCCCAAAAGGGGACTTCACCCGCCACCCATGCTGCATGCTGTTTGATCACCTCTGTTCTAGGACTGATGTCTATGTGTAAATAAAGTAAGTTACACAAGTATACCCAGACTGTGTGTCACTGATTTCTCCTCTAGTGGGAAGATGACCTGAAAGGCTCTGGACATCTGCTACCTTTTGTCAGAGGAACAATGCTGATGTCAGAATGGAGCACCTGATATTTTCACTTTGGGAAAGGTTTTAGCATAGAAAGTGCATATTTCCTCCTTCTCCCAACCCTCCACCTCCTTCTTGATATATTTGTGTGCATCAATTCTCTTTCATTTGTGGTGAAATTCACCTTTGTGTAGAGGACCTGCACAAAGTGCATGCACCACCTTACATTCTATCTACATCCTCAAAATACAGTTTGGATGGGACTAGAGGGGTACATAGCCCTTGTGCAGACCCTCTCCAAAGGGATGAATTTCATTCTTGTAGCATAGGCTGCGCCTACATTCCTGTTGCTTAACCCTAATTCCTGCTTTAGGAGAGACAGAGGGTATGTGGACACTGCAATTAAAAACCCACAGCTGGCCCTTGCCAACTGATTCAGGCTCGCAAGGCTCAGGCTAAGGGACTGCAGTTTGGATGTTCATGCTTGGGCTGCAGCCCAAGCTCTGCGACCCTCCACCGCCCAGGGTCCTAGAGCCCAGGCTTCAGCCTAAGCCAGAATGTCTACACCACAATTAAACAGCCCCTTAGCCCGAGCCCAAGTCAGCTAGCATGGGCCAGCCAGGGGGTCTAATTGCAGTGTAGACATACCCTGAAGTCAGAAGCCTGATTTTTGGTATTGTAGGAGAAACGGTAATAAATGACCAGTTCCTATATGGAAGCAGAAGGCGGTTCAGCAATATCAGCTCTACCAATATTTTAGAGAGGGGAGGTGGGGAATTAAGCCTGTCACGTTCTTCCCAGCCGGTAGTCAGAGCTTGCAGCAGACACCCCAGGAGTGTAGTTCAGCTAGTTTTAGGTGCACAGTATGTTTGCTACACTATATTCTTGTTTCTCTTTCCACTCCATTATCCCTCCTTGTTCCTTGTGGGAGCTCAGACAGATAACCTTTTAATAATCATCTGAAATTCAAATACAGAGACATTCACTCCTAACATGCCCTCATGTTTGAGAAAGGTTTTAGAATAAAGTAGGTGTTTAAGAGTCCCATTATTGCCCTGGCAGTGGCGTGTGTGCTCTAGGTGTACCAAGGAAAGTAATATTAACAGAATGAAAAGGTCAGAGTTATATAAAAATCCTTTTTAAACTAAGCAGGCCTGACATACTGAATTCCCCACAGACACTCCTGCAGACATTTAAGAGCTGATAACATTTGGACCTTTTGGGGGTGGGGGGGAGGATCAGGTTGTGCATGCGAAATACCCTCAAAAATAAAAGTCTAGAAGTAAAGAGAGAGCTATGGGTCAGATTCTTGCTGAATCGAACCTTACTCCACAAGAGGACTTGGATGAGGCTACTCACTGGTCAAGGTGCTACTCAACACAAGGAAGGGTGGCAGAATCTGGCTCTTTAGCCACATCATGAGGCAAGTCGGCAAAGAGTGACCTTTATGCTGTCTTTCTTGGCATTTCTATTTTCTCTTTCATTTTTGTTCTTAAATTTATCCCATTATGTTCTTCTTTCTCCTCTCAGACAACTGGCCACCACCACACTTCCTCACCTGAAGCTGGAAGGTCAGCTACCAATGCCTGTTCATATGACAGCCCCCGTGAGGGGGATCACAGCAGTGCTCAGGCTTCTATCTCTATCAGTTGAACAACAACTCAGCACCTCTGACTACGCTCAGAGGCTGGGGTCCCGTCCCCAGTTGGAGTTGTGATAGTCTTCCAGGCTGGGATGTTCAAATGAGCCTAAATCTTATGAACTTTCAATGGGATTTGGATGCATAGCTTCCTTCAGCTCCTTTGAAACTCCCAGCCCCAGTTAGTCACTGGTATAGCACTAGGGTGCAAGGCTTTTAAAGCATTTTTCTCCCATTTTAAAATACTACATATCAATATAATAAATAGGCAAATCAGTATCAGTACGCTGTGTAAGGGGTTCTCAAATGAATAACCTGCTTTTAAATTAAGTAACATTTGCAAGCGTTATAAAAGCTGAAAAATTAACAAAAAAGATATCACGCACATGTTTAACAAAACAAGGTGCCTCCACAATGAGCGTCCGGGTCACAATTTTGCTTTTTAGTTAAAAAGTGACAAGTAACTGGAAAAAGTATCTCTGCATATGATATCACCACAGCTTCCACTATCTGCTGGTTTGTTTGGGGCCAGAACCTCAGAGATGCTGAGCACCCGCAACTCCCATTGACTTCATATTGGCACTAGAACGGAAGAGACACTAGACATGTAAATAACTCAGTGTAGAAGAGTGGTCTCACGGCTGGCAGGCTCCCTTGTGGCAGGCTCCCCTAATCCGGCATCCTCTCCCAACATCTGCTTTGGCCTTGCCTCTTCTCATGACTCGGCCAACCAGCCACGTCACATTTAGTCCCACTCTTCCAGGTGAAGAGTCCAACAGCCTTACACTGACCCTGGGATCCGAGTCCAGAATCGGTAGCCCTTCCACCACTGGTCTCCAGGGGTCTTTGCAACAACTGTTTCAGTGAGCCTGTCAGGAAACCCAGGACTTCTCTCTCCACTGGGTTTCAGCCCAGGGACCCTGCAGTAAGCAGGCAAAATCGGTCTATTCAGACTCCAACCCCCACTTCCTCACTACGCTTCTTCCTACCTCAGCCTGTCTCCAAGGTTCTTCCTCAGCCCCTTCCTGGGCCCACTGTGTACCTGAATTCTCAGGCGCCACAGCCCCATGGGCTCCACCCTTCATTCAGAGCAAGGGCTCCCAGGGACTCCCTCCCCCAAATCCCAAATGAAAATATAAACTTAAACCACTTTGGTCCTCTTTGGCCTTGAGCTTTCATCCCTCTTAAGTTTCCCATGCTCATTTTCTCAGCTGAATGCCTCCTAGGGCTGTCGCCCTGGAGGAGCTAATCCTGCCCTTTTATCAGGATTCACCCCCCCAGAGCTTTCTGCACCCCAGTGGCTTCTTTCTGTCCTCTTGCCAGAGTTCTCGCCTCAGGGATGGATTATAATCGGATTGAAATCCATCTGTTTACTTCAACCACCAACCCACAAGGTGCTGAACAGATGCCTTTATTACCAACTGCAGTATGTAGTTAAGTTTAATCCCACACCAAGATGTAATCATGGTTATTAGAGGCCTCAAGATGTTGCTAGAGCAAAAGCACAAGATGAGCCATAAAAATCATTGGGCACATACTGCACATAGTGATTACAAGCTTTCAGAGTTCATCATGGGAAAATAAGCTAATTATTGCTGTCATCCTTATTCAAAAGTAAGAAACAACAAAGAAATAGATTTCAGAGTAGCAGCCATGTTAGTCTGTATCCGCAAAAAGAACAGGAGTACTTGTGGCAGCTTAGAGACTAACAAATTTATGCTCTAATAAATTTGTTAGTCTCTAAGATGCCACAAGTACTCCTGTTCTTTTTTCAAAGAAATAGAGTTCCCCTGGACCTCCTCAAACCAGTTCAACACACAGATCCAGCTAGTAACAGATATACAGGGCTCTCATTCACATGGGTTCACACCCAGGTAACTCCACTGATTTCAGTGTAGTTAGTTCTTATTTACACCAACTTATAGGAGACCGAATTAGTAAGTGCAAAGATAAGGGTGTCTCAAACAGCTCAGAACTTGAATGTCAGAGAAGGAAAGAACTTCGAGATGAGGGAGAAAGAGATGCATTGGAGCTCTGGGAATTAAAAATGTAAGACACTTGGTGAACCAGGAGCTGTTTGCACTCAAAGGGGTGGAGTGGAAGACAGCAAGATCAGGGGAACTGCAGGAGGGGGGACAATAGGAAGAAGGATTTAGTTGACTAGAGAGAACTGCAAAGAGGGTTTTACAGTGAGAAGTGCCTTCTCATCCATAATGAGAACACTGCCAGTGCAACGCTGTAATACACTTTGGTTTTGATCAATGTGGTGTATGGTTTTCTCCCATATTTGTAGACAGCTCAATGAAGACCTCTGATCTATGTAGAACTGCGGCCAAAAGAGCTAACAATGTTAGAATGCATCAAGAACAAAACAAAAAATTCCAGCTGTGGCTACCCCATTATCATAATGCCTTTATAAAATTCACCACCCTCAATTATCAGTTCAGTTTGAGCTGGTTCTTATTTTTCCCAGTTGATTTAACCCATTCCTATTCCTGACACACACAACAACATGTGACACCAAAATGGAAACAGATCCTGTCAGCTGTGTCAATAACCATAGAACTAATCACTACAGGCCAACAGCTATCAGCAAAGGAGGAATAATCTAGGGAGCAAGCATGGTTAGACCATTGCTGCATGGCATGGCATGACATTAGTGAGGATGTCCGTAGCAACCTTCTTTGAACTAGTCCCTGGCTCCCTTGTGCTTTGTCCTATTTTAATGTCTAAATCAGGCAATCTGTGAGCTCAGTAGGAGAAGCAGATTGAGAACTAAATGCCTCTCCAAGTCAGAACACCTGTTACTGTATTGTAGTTCTCTTTGCCTAGAGTTTTGCTTCCTATAGAGCTAAATGGCTGATTTCATTAAACAAGGCAACTTTGGATTCTCTAGTGTCCCACTTCTATTCTTTCATTGTTCCTTCCTGCAGTTCACGAAGCCTTCCTTTTCCAGGGGTACCTTCATTACATGCAAATTGAATGTTTTGGAAAGGACATTAATAAATCCATCTGTAAAATGGAAATGGGATTTTGTATTGTTTTCTTGCTGTGCTATTCTAATTCCACACACTGTCATTTCACATAATACTGCATGTGTTCTCTCTCACCAATAAGAATGCCTCCCAATAAAAATGTGTGTATTCAGTGTGTTATGAAAGTCTCTGTAATAGTCTCCTGCCCACACTGGGCTTGTTTTACATGGACACTGTTCTCTGTTATCCCCTACTTCTGTGTCATATGATGAGCCAGCCGTATGTTTACAATGCTTTCAGGATAGCCTCTAAAAATCAATCTGTGTGCTTGCAGATAGCAGTCTGGCTAATACAATATTTATGGTAACAAACTATGCCACATAACAGCATGGAGTCAAGTGGATGCTTTCTTTGTTGAAAGTGGTCCAGCCAATATGTGACACGTGAGGGTCCCAAACAAAAGGACAAGCTAGAAAAACAACAGGTAAGGAAAGTTCACACTTTCAGGAGACAATATTTTAAAGACTAGAACGCAAAGACCTCACGCACATTATGTGAGACTCTAAGCTAGGGACAAAGAACATTTTATCATTTGTCACCTTTCTTTTAGCAGAAAACTATTTTAACCAATGACAATGTGTGAATCCTGAGATATTCACTCAATGTTTATTAATAGAATATTAGAAATGTAGGATTGGAAGGGATCTCAAGAGGTCATCTAGTCTAGCCCCCTTTGCAAAGGCAAAACTAAGTAAACCTAGACCATCCCTGCCAGGTGTTTGTCTGATCTGTTCTTAAAAACCTTCAATCACAGGCATTCCACAACCTGCCTGGGAAGCCTATTCCAGTGCTTAAATATCCTTATAGTTAGACAATTTTTCCTAATGTCTAACTGTAATCTCCCTTGCTGCAGATTAAGCAGTGGACATTAAGAATAATTGATCAACATCCTCTTTATAAAAACCCTTAACATATTTGAAGACTATTATGAGGTCCTCCACAGTCTTCTTTTTTTAAGACTAAATATGCCTAGTTTTTTTACCCTTTTCTCATAGGTCAGATTTTTCCACAACTTTTATCGTTTTTGTTGCTCTTCTTTGGACTCCAATTTCTCCATTCACTTTCCTAAAGTGTGGTGCCCAGAACTGGACATAGTACTCCAGCAGAAGCCCCACTAATACTGAGAAAAACAGGAAAATTAACTCCCATGTCTTACATACGACACTCCTGTTAAAACATCCCAGAATAATATTAGCCTTTCACAACTGCATCATGTTGTTGGATCATATTCAATTTTATCATGCAATTCTTTGCGCTTGTCTTTATTGAACTTCATCTTGTTAATTTCAGACCAATTCTCCAGGTTTTCAAGGTTGTTTCGAATTCTAATCCTGTCCTCCAAAGTCCTTGTGATCTCTTCCAGTTTAGTGTCATCTGCAAATTTTATAAACACACTCTCCATTCCATTATCCAAGTAAAAAATGAAAATATTGACTAGTATCAGGCCGTGTCCCCCCTAATTTTTCCCACCCATGTGTGGAATTAATTTTGTTATGTGCACCAATATGGAGATGACGTATTGGTACACATAACAAAATTCATGTGGTGGGAGTGGGGCTGAGGGGTTTGGAGTGTAGAAAGGGGCTCAGGGCTGGGGTAGAGGGTTGGTGTGGGGGTGGTGAGGGCTCTGGCTGGGGGTGTGGGCTCTAGGGTGGGGCCGGGGATAAGGGGTTTGGGGTGCAGGCTGCCCCGGGGTTGCGACAAGGAGAGAAGACTCCCCTCAGCTCTCTCTCCCCACAGCAGTACCTAGGCTGGAGCGGGGAAGAGGTGCCTCTCCCATGGCTCCGGCAGGTCCAGGCTGGGTTGGGGCCAGGGGAGGGGCACCTCTCCCACTGCCCCAACCTGGCCTAGTCCTGCCATGGCCGTGGGAGAAGCACCCCTCCCTCAGCCCCAACCCAGCCCCGGCACAGACCTGCTGCAGCTGTGGGAGAGGCGCTCTTCCTCTGACCCCAACCCGCTGCAGCCCGGAGCGCACCCAGCGCTCGCTCCGCATGAGGTGACTCTCTGGCTATTGCCTGGGGGAGCATGCTGAGCCACCGCATGGGACAGAATGGCAAAGAGCCACTCCTCCTGTTTCATGCACAGCGCATTTGAGTCGCGGTGCTGCCGCTGTGCCAGACCCTTTGCCTGAGCTGAACAAGGAGCTTCATGGCAGTGCCAGGCCAGGCTGGGTTGGGGCCGCGGGAGAGACGCTGCTCTCCTGGCCGCAGAAGATCTGGGCCAGGCTGGGTTGGGTTGAGTCTGGGGTTGGGGGAGAAGAACCTCTCCCTGCTGCAGCCCTAAGCACCTGCATGGGGCTTAATAGGCAGCTTAGATGGAAGTTAGGTACCAGGCCCAGAACAGACCCCTGTGGGACCCCACTAGACACACCCTCCCAGTTTGACAGCGAACCATTGAGAACTACTCTTTGAGTACGGTCTTTCAACTAGTTGTGCACCCACCTTTAGTAATTTCATCTAAACCACATTTCCCTAGTTTGCTTTTAAGAATGTCAGCAGCCATACTAAAAACCAAGATATATCCTGTCTACAGCTTCCACTCATCCACTAGGCTAATAACCCTGTCAAAGAAGGAAATTATGTTGGCTTGGCATGATTTGTTCTGAAATCCCTGTTGGGTGTTTCTTATTTTCCTATTATCCTCTAGATGTGTACAGATTTATTATTTAATAATTTGTTCCAGTATCTTTGCAGGCAGACTGGTCTATAATTCCCCATGTCTTCTTTATTCCCCGTTTTGAAAACAGGTGCTAGGTTTGTCCTGCTCCACTCCTCTGGGATCTCATGCTTCTAGGAGTTCTCAAAGATAATTGCTAACGGTTCCAGCTTGTTCCTTAAGGATCCTAAAGAACATTTCCACATCCTCCTTTCTGGGAATCCTGCAGCTAAGCATGGCACTGCTAGAGGGCAGGGGCAGAGCCTGAGCTGCTGCGGAACCATAGGGCTGCTGCACAGTTGGCTCTGTGCCCCCTTCAGGTTCTTGAACATCCGCATGAATCTTGGATAATTCATAGGGTTGCCAACTGTCTAATCACACAAACCCCACCACCCTTGCCCTGCCCCTGCCCTGTCCCTTCACCGAGGCCCTGCCCTTGCCCCACCGCTTCTCTGCGGCCCCACCCCACTCATGCCATCCCTCCTAGCTCCATCGCTTGCTCTCCTCCACCCTCACTCACTTTCACCAGGCAGGGGCTGGGGGGTGGGCTCTGCGCTGGGGCCAAGGGATTCAGACTGGGGAGGGGCTCTGGGCTGAGCCTGGGGCAGGGGGTTGGGGTGCAGGAAGGGGTGCAAGCTCTGGGAGGGAGTTTGGGTGGTGGAGGGGGCTCTGGGCTGGGGCAGGGGGTTGGGGTGCAGGAGGGGGTGAGAGCTCCAGCCAGGCAGTGCTTACCTCGGGCAGCTCCTAGTCGGTGGTGCAGCGGGGCTAAGGCAGGTTCCCTGCCTGTCCTGTGCCCATGCCACTCCTGGAAGCAGCAGGCACATCCCTACGGCCCCTTGGGGCGGGCCAGAAGTCTCCATCCACTGCCTGAGCCCCAAGCACCACCCCTGCAGCTCCCATTGGCCAGGAACTGCAACAAGTCCTCTGCTGGTCCAAACCAGTGCTTGAGTCAAATTTTTTTTTTTTATTAAAGTGCTGAACTCATGATTTCAACAAGAATAATGGTAACAAATTTCATTTTATTGCACATCTGAAATTCTGGCATTTTCTAATTCTTGAGAGCTTGACTTCACAACCTTAGTGTTGTTTTTCTACTGTTTTTGTGTGTGTGGTAGAGCTATATAGGGTCAAATGCTTGGCAGCGCTGCACTGTGGGTCACAGCCTGGGGTCTTTATATGGAAATAGTCATGTAGTGGGCAGGACGTTCTGCAAGGTATCTTGAGGCATTTCTTCTCCATTTTTCTTCAGGGCTGCAGGTTTTCCCATGCTGCCTTGAAGGAAAGTGACAGTCTGGCTCATAAACCCTGTGAATTGCTAGGGTTGCCAACCCTCCCAGTTTCGCCATGAGACTCCCGGAATCAGATTCTATCTTCCGGAGGCTGCTGAAGCCAAACTGGGAGATTTTAGGCTGCTAAAAGTTCGATGGTGCAGCGGGGCTAAGGCAAGCTCCCTGTCTGCCCTGGCCCTACGTCGCTCCTGGAAGTGGCCGGCATGTCCCTGGGGCGCTGACTCCGCAGCTCCCATAGGCAGGGAACTGTGGCCAATGGAAGCTGCGGGGGTGGTGCCTGCAGGCATGGGCAGAGCCTCCTGCCCCCCAAGGATATGCTGACCGCAGGGATATGCTGGCCGCTTCTGGAAGCAGCATGCAGAGGGGGCAGTACATGGAGCTCCCTGGCCCCGCTTACCTTGGGCAGCTGCCGGTTGCTGGCACAGCGGGGTTAAGGCAGGCTCTACCCTGCAGCTCCCATTGGCTGCAGTTCCTGGCCAATGGGAGCTGCAGGGGTGGTGCTTGGGGCGCAGGCAGTGCATGGAGACTTCTGGCCCGCCCCAAGGGGCCGTAGGGATGTGCCTGCTGCTTCCAGGAGTGGCATGGGCACAGGACAGGCAGGGAACCTGCCTTAGCCCCGCTGCACCGCCGACTGGGAGCTGCCCGAGGTAAGCACTGCCTGGCTGGAGCTCTCACCCCCTCCTGCACCCCAACCCCCTGCCCCAGCCCAGAGCCCCCTCCACCACCCAAACTCCCTCCCAGAGGATAGGCTTGGAGGCTATCGGGGGCAGCCAGGCCAGAGTTAGGCTCAGGGGCCAGCAGAGGGTGCCAAGCTAGGGAAAGGTTGAGACTGGGGCCAGCAGAGTGCTCCAGGTAAGAATAGGGATTGGGCCAGCAAGAATGCCTTGGGGTATGATTAGGTGTGTGTGGGGGGGAAAACAGGATGATGCACTACTAGCACTAAAATGGGGGATGCAGGAGGAGAGTTCTGTCTGCAGCAGCCACCATTGGCAATGGTGGATAGATTAGAACAGGGGTGGCCAACCTGTCGCTCTGGAGTCACATGCGGCTCTTCATAAGTTAATATGCGGCTCCTGGTACAGGCACCGACTCTGGGTCTGGAGCTACAGGTGCCAACTTTCCAATGTGCCGGGGGTGCTCACTGCTCAACCCCTGGCTCTGCTACAGGCCCTACCCCCACTCCACTCCTTCCCATGCCCTCCCCTGAACCTGCCATGCCCTCACTCTTCCCCCCACCTCCCAAAAAGCCTCCTGCACACCACAAAACAGCTGATTGGGAAGGGGAGGTGCTGATCAGTGGGACTGCTGGTGGGTGGGAGCCAGGTGCTGGGAGTGGGGGGGGAGGGAGGGAGCTGATGGGGGGCTGCTGATGTATTACTGTGGCTCTTTGGCAATGTACATTGGTAAGTTCTGGCTCCTAGATTAGAAGTTTAGCAGCCCCCATATCAGTGCCATTATCAACACAGACTGATTATGTTATCAAGCAAAGTTTGCCTGTGAATTTTCATGCAGGCCTGTGAAACAATTTCACTCTCCCTGTCCATCATACGATTGTGGGAAACACCCCAAATGTAACAGACTTAATTTACATAGAAGGGGAAGGGGGGATGAATTTCTCCTGCTGCAGTAGTAGAACCCAGCTGTTTGTTCTGGTCAACTCTTGTGATCACATTAGTGCCTGGGGCTCACTAGCTCTCTTCACACAAGGCATCAAGTGTACCTGCTAGCTCCAGGAGTGACATGCACTGGTGCTGTGTGAGAGTGTGATCAGCTGCCGAGGGCTGACCTTGAAAGGACAAGAGGCCTGTTACTAACAGCTTGAGGTAACAGCTTTCCCCTCAAGGGGGAGAGGTTTGTGTTTTTGGAGGTGAAGAACCAGGGTGCGTGTCCCAGCCCCCCCGTGTGTAGGTGAAAGACATTTCTCTGGGCTGTGTGACTGTTGTCTACAGCACATAGAGCAGTTACACCACACCTAGGAATTAAGTTCTGGTTTTATATACCAGCAGGAAGCACTAGTACTAGGACACTGACACAGCCTACTGAATGTTGGGTGTTGCACCAACTTTTTTCTCCCCCTGTGGAAGAAAAATAATTAGGTGGAAAGACAGCATCTATCCCCTCATAAGATGCTTCAGATAATGATATTGCATTGTAAATGGAAACAATCCCTACAAGAATTCCAGCCCCCTGCCATCATTGCTTAAAACTGGGTCCACTTAACTAAAAAGTCATTTATTCTCACAGCCCTAGGGGAAGTTACAGAGGTAGCTCCCATTATTACTAATAGGAGATGCCTTTTAAGTGCAGTACATGTTGAAGGTACCCTCCCACCACTGAGTCTTAATTAAAAGTTATTTTATTCAGGTGTTAAGCCAGCCACCAGAGGGCACCCAGAGAATTCCATGGATTTTCTAGCGGCAAAGGCAAAGGAAAACAGTAAGTATGTTACGTAAGTGCTCATTTCAAACTGCAATCCCAGCTTATTCCAATCTCTGCACCTACAAATGCGCAACAGCACCGCAACACCAGACTTCACTATCATTTTTGATGCTTTAGAAAGAAAGAGCATGAGATGCAAAAATCAGTGCCCCACTTTACACTGTTCCGTATCCCAGTGCTATAGCCCACTAGTAGAGGTGAGAGAACAGGTTTTTTCTGTCTGGGGGATAAACCAAACAACTCCCCTTCCTTCCAAAACAGGTGTGGACTAAAACTGAATTGTTTAGAATGAAACACTGATTTCTCAAAAAAAAGTCCAGTTTTTTTTTTTAAATCTGAAACCAAGCTGAATTTAGCCCACATTCACCAAGTTTCCATACCCTGAAAAAATTCACTTTTCAGCAAATTTACTATACTGGAAAAAGAGTGCCCTGTTCTAATTAGACGTATTACTTCTAGATTGTGCTGAGTCTGCAGAAAAGAGGCCCCGGTCTTGGATCCTGCTCACAGCCGGGAATCAGGGGGATTTAATCCTCCCCTGCCCAGGTCATCGAAGGCTAGGGCAGCTCCCCCACAATTCTACGGCAGCCTCCAAGCTGAAATATATTCCTCAGAAGATACAAGAGTGGATAAGGTGGTGGTTTAGGGCACTGGGGATTTACTGTCTGCATCTCTGATGTCACCCCCCTCTCTCCCTCCCTAGCCAACATTCCTTTCCCCCCACACCTCCCAATGTTTTAAGTCCCACAAGACTTTTTGGGAACATTTGCTTAGCCTCATGCAATCAGGCTACAATTAGAAGGAGGCCTGGAAAGTAATTGGGCTAAACAAGACTTAAAAAATAAGCACCTTGTGCTGTATGCCATGCAGAAGGTTCCTGGGTTCAAACTAGGTCAACTATGAACCAAATCTGAACCAACCATGGTAGATGTGGACATCTAACACACCAATGGAACCGCAAGGACTCCCCATCATGCAAGTGTGGCTCCCCACAACAGCCCATCCAACATATCACCATCTACTGTCCAATTTGTAAATATGAAGCAGGCATTACGGCAACAAATTCTGCTGCTCCTAGTGTAGCCATTTGGCTCAATCAACCTCAGGTGAAATCATAGTTGCTGTGTTACACCAGCCAAAGAAAAGAAGAAGACTGCAAACTACTTCCTCAGAACCCTCTTTTGTACTCAGCTCCTGGGCTTTATACAGGCCCCTCCTGTTCCTGTCCAGCTGAGCTTCCTCTCATTAGGCCGTGCTCCTCCTCCAGGTGCAACCTAGGCAGTTAATTGGCCTACCTGACCACCTTAACCCCTTCAGGCCTTGTGTGGGGCGGACACAAGAGCAGATCTGTTGGAGTTTGATTGGAAGGTATTTTATCTGTAGGACTCCACAAGTGCACATGATACTTAAATAAAAAATCAGACAGAGCCCCTACCCCAAGGAGCCTACTGTCAAACTCAGACACATCTGATATCCATCAAAGTATATTACACATTTATATTTTATAGACACATAGATGTAAGTGTGTCTACATGTGTGCCATACACATATCACAGGTATCAGTGTAGTCCCAACATGGACATGACAGAACAGAGTAGAAGAAATACATCTCATTAACAAATAGCCCATTTGGAAATGTCAGGTAAGGCATGGGATTCCTTCCAGTTCCTGGGAATGCTGATACACAGTTCCTGTCCTAGCTGAGCATGGTTTTCAGATATCAGAGGGGTAGCTGTGTTAGTCTGAATCTGTAAAAAGCAACAGAGAGTCCTGTGGCACCTTTGAGACTAACAGAAGTATTGGGAGCATAAGCTTTCGTGGGTAAGAACCTCACTTCTTCAGATGCAAGATGCATGGTTTTCAGAGGCATCATTAGATGCAGGCACAGAGCTTTTGAAAGTCTGCAGAGATCAATAAAGTACAACATGAAGCAGAATGAAACAAATCAACTACAGTGCTGGCTCTCTATGTTGACAAGTTTAATTGGCATATTTTGGGGTGGAGGTAAGAATTTGATCAACTGTTGTAGCAGTTATTAGTGTGTTCCTCAGCTTCCTCCAGGTGTGACATTTCAAATGAGTGAATGTCGTATTACAAACGTCAGAAATAATCAATTTAAATGTATGGCATTTTATTTACTAGTGTCTCAGGGGAGATTTGGTGTCATAACACACTTGGTACTAATCTTATAAACATGTAGGACAACACTGCAGTTTCACTGAAGGCTTCAGTGAAAAGAGTGCATTTGACTTAGTTAGGGCATCTGGAATTCTGGGTCATTTAAGGACAAAATTATACAGCATCAGATAGGTCAATTAAGTGGCACTTTCAGTTTGGCAAGGCCTAGTTACAAGAGCTCCAGAATATGCATTGATCAAAATAAAGCTGTATGTTATGGAGGATTGCAAAGATCATAGGAGGAAGATATTATGCTAGGGTTCCAAGTGGAAACTGGATTCTGAAGGCGTAGTCAGTTTGTGTTCCACTCTCACATACTGGTGTCGGAGAAAAACACAGTTCTCACTCTTTTTTTGGGTGCAGCAAAGTCAGGGCTGAGGGAGAATGCTTAGACTGTCCCCCTCTGGTATGGAGACACATAACCATATTTTAGCCAGGTTGAAATTTGGAAAGGCGTTCAGTGTTGCGTATTATTAATTAGAGATGGACAAACCAGTTCAGAAAACAACCAGAACTCCAGTCCCTTAATCCTTTGTCCACATTTAGAAGTGAACCAAACCTTTTATTCAGTTCTAAATATTTCTGTCCCACTCTCTCTCTCTCTCTCCACATATTTCACCAGCCACTTCTGGCTCTGACTGAAGCTAAGAATTCTGGAAATATCAGAAGAAATGTTTGACCTGTGTAAATCCGTCTCCAGTTTTGCAGACTCAAGTGATTCAGATCAATGGGCAAAGATTCCCAAAGCTACAGTAAGTTAATTAACTCCAGTCTCCAAACCATTCCAGGTTTGGGTATCATGGCTACATAGACATACGTTTATTGTAACTAAGCTATCCAAACACTATGATCTGCATTCTTCCTTCACATACACCAGCATAACTCCTTTGGCTTCAGTGAAATTACTTGTGATTTACACCAGTTTTGGGGAGCACAGAATCAGGCCCGCTAGTTTATAATTGAACTGACTCAAACAGATTCTTCTTCTCCTAGGATTTAGGGCAAAGCAAAGCCAGGTGAAAGATAAGACCCTATGGCTGCTTGTCCTGCAAGTCAGCTAGAGACACAGTGGACCCAAACCTGGGCTAAACCTGATGTAGCTCAGCTATCGCAATGCTATGGCTCTGTGTCTACACTGCACACCACTGGCAGCAGTGTGTACACCTACACACCACCGTGAAAAGCAGGCTGCGTCCACATTGCAGCCTATAGCTACGTGTCAATGAAAGGCTCTGGCAGGGCAGAGACAGTGGGGAAAGGCTCCAGCAGTGGGGAGGCAACGGGACATTGCATTGCTAAAAATAGTAGCGCAGACTTGGGAGTGTGGGGGTGAGTAGAAAGCAGTGTAGGGTAGATTACCACTGGGGTCAGGAGAGTCTTTACCCCCCCACACACACACACTTAATCAGGGCCTCGCTATCTACACTGCTATTTATACCCATTATAGGGGCCATGCAGTCAATGTACTTTACATGCCAACATCAGGAGTGTGCGGGATTGATGCGCCCTACATTGCTATCCCCACTGGCCCCAGTGCAGAAGGCATATTCAAAGGGAAGAGAGCAGAGCCTTGGTGTGGAGGGGTCACTCAGTGACACCACCCTCATAGCCAAGTATGGTGCAGTAACTTCTTCAACTCTGGCACCCCCTCTAGGCCTGTGGTGGTTTGCCCTGTCTCATAACTCAGCCTCCAGCTATGATAGTCTTGCAGGATAAGTCAGAGTCCAACCAACAAAGACTAATGCCATTATGCAAGTTCTTCATCCCCATCCTGAGCTCAATAGTCCTTGCCCTCTTGTGTCAGGAGGGCTTTTACACCCCCCTTTCCCTGGTGGCAGGTAGGGAAATTGTGATATATTGTGATGTTCGGTTGGTCTTTGCTTTTTGGACTCCCCCGCCCACCAGTGTTGCCCATGCACCCATATTTATTGGGTAAGGTGATTTTGGCTCCCGCTGCAGGAGCTCTCACCCCCACATCTGCCCAGCAATTCATTCTGCCCTCCATCCTCATCAGTTCATCCCCACCTCCCCCAAGTCTCACCTCTGCTCCTCCTGGGGTCCTTCATCACCCTTTGGCAGGCCTGGGGGGACTGCAGCCCCCTTTCCAGGCTGAGGGCTCCAGAGGCTCTTCGTCCCCACTCCCTTCTCCCAGGCTGGGTACTGCAGGAAGGGTGAGGGGACGAAGAGAGGTGCTTCCCATTCCCACTGCTCCATAGGGGGGAAGAAGGAGATGCTAGTTTTTTTCTGAATGGCTCTGGATTGCAAAGGGGAAGGGGAGAGGGAGAGAGCTCTGCCTGCTTCAGCTGTGATTGGTTATTCTGCTCCAGGAGGCAGGCAAGTGGGGCAGGCAGCCAATCAGAGGGTTCAAATTTGCTAACGGGCCGGAGCTTCTCATATCACTCAGGAGACTGGCTCTGGCCCAGCCAATACCATGCCACCTGGGTGAAAATCTCCAGAGTTGGCAACTGTCTTTCACAGAGCCGGTCACCCCAGGGCTTTGTTGTTGGGGGTTCCGGCTTCTTGAGCTGCTTCTCACCCAGTGTGCAGTCCTCCCCTGCCACAGTCGCTGCCCCCAGCTGCCAGGGCCCCAGCCTCTTCTCCCAACTGTTTGCTGCAGCTGGGGAGGTAGCTACTCTGTCTTTTAACCCGTTAAAGGCTGTGACAGAGTGGGGCTTATCCACCCCATCACACCTGGCAATTCTTAGCTGCTGGAATGGGTCCTTGGGTCCCCTGTTTGCAAGGCATATTAGTTATATTATAATCATCATCAGAGAGCCTAGGAGTCCCAGTTAAGGAGCTGGACCCCTCTGTGAAAGGTGCTGTACAAACACAGTTCCTGCCCCCAAAGAACTTACAAGAGAAATGCCAGTGTAATTTATGCAGGAGTGTGGACCAGCTAGCTGGCCCCAGGACTGAGGAACATGATAGCCTTGAAGCAACCTTGGTCCCCTTGTTCCTCCCAGGTCCTGCACTGAGCACTGCTCAGACAGGCTGGAGGATGTAGCCCATAATATTTAGACTCTTTGTCATTGAACAAAAGGTTATGAAAAGGTTAAAAATATAGATTAAGAATGGATTTTTCAGCAGAAGATAAATTTCCTGGCAAACCGTGTGATGGCCGAGGTGCGTGACGTTACATACTATGGTCACTGCACAACAATCTCTCCCACATGGGCATAAAATGTGGCCTGCCTGAATCATGAGACTTTAATCAATATGTTAAAGGAGAAACTATCTGGTTTTACAGAAGCCACGGAGATTAAATCGCTCCCCCAGAGCAACGTCTTTCAGGATACTAGCTAGATAATTTGGACAGGCAAAACCGGAAGATTCCTGACTAGTAAACAAACCTCAAACATAGACAAACAGTGGTGCTTTAAAAAATATGGACACAAGACAGATGCTTAAAAAAGTAAAAACCTAGGAGGGTGATGAATGAGTCTCTTTGCATGTATCTATAGAGCCCTGCAAATCTGTGGACCATGTTTGTGGATTGCAGATCAGATGAGAATATAAATTGTGTATATGCGCAGGGCTCTCTTCTTCTAAACGTGGCTAGAAGAAATCACTATTTAATCCTCATGTCGGGTGTTTTAACATGCTGCTACTGTTACTATCACAGGGAAAATAATGCAGCAGCTGAATAAATCAAACAAGTCAACATTCCACACACAAAGGTATTTTAATAAATTTACTCCAGAACATAGTCTACAACTCTATAACATACACAGGAAGGGTGGGAGATATTCACAATAAGCATGTGCTTGTACCTGTTGAAGTGAAGCTGAATTATTTCATCGCATTTGCAAACACCAAATGCATGCTGGACTATCTACATTTAAGATGTATTTCCATGCTTCCAGGTTTCCATACAGCTAACATTAGAGTGGAGATTTGTGCATACCATTATGACGACACGTCCTTTGAGCCAAGGAAATAATCCAGGCCAGTCACCCCAAAGACACCAGCAGCTTTCAGGGACCAGGGTCTGACTGCCGCTCACTACTACTGGGTCTGGCAGAGAACTGGACTGGACTAAATGGAGAAGTAAACAAACAGCTTGAGGTAACAATAATTTAGCTGTGTTTGCATAGAAAGTCTGTACAAACAAACTGTGGGAACAGAGGTTTCTTTGTTTGTTGATGGAGGTAGATAAACATCAGTAGTTTCAGCTTGCTACTTGCCTAGCCACGATCACCTAATAATATTTCACTGGCATCATGGTAAAGGTCAAGCTTAAGGCGGGATCTGATCTGATAGGTTAGGACAATGGCCTTACATATATTTTCAGAGCACCATTCCACCTTTGTTTTCCTTTTTTACAACAAGGCCTTCCTGTGAAATTGACATGTAAGAGACTGCTTTAATCCTTCAAATGGCTTCTCAACCAGCACGGTCAATGCCAACCCGGTGATGAACGTCATCAGACAGTGTCCGAAAAACAGGTAGAGCTACAGGGAAAAACACAGGATTGGTTAGAAGGGTTTCATATGTGGGTTCAAAACTTTAATTTTCCCTTTGTTTTTTATGCAGATTATCAGTTCATTGGAGCCAGGGGATGCATTAAGTCGGCAATAAAATATCAACTGTGTTCAGCATGTACCTTAATCACTATAAAACTGAAGAACAAAATACCTAGAGCAGGGGTGGCCAAACGTACTTATCCTCTGAACCGCATACAACAGTCTTCAGAAGTTTGAGTACTGGGGTGTGTCTGCTGGGCCTCAGGGCTTCAGCCCCGTGGGGAGAGGGGTCTCGAAGCCCCGAGGCCCACCACCCTGCTGCAGGGCAGAAGCCATGAGATCTCTCCTCCTCCCTCCCTCCCCCCCAGTCTGGTAGGTGGAGAATGGGGGAGGGGCTCCACGAGCCACATTTTAACTGTAAAAGCACCGCCGTTTGGCCACCCTTAGGCTACAGCAATGCAGGAAAACACATTGGGCCTGATTCTTCTCTCACACCTTTGTAATTCACATGTAACACCTTTGAAGTGAATGCTATTTCACCAGGTTCATACTGGCATAAGAAGAAAACAAGCCTTATCTATGAACCAAATGATAATAGTTCTTATGTGCTGTCATGATGAGTACGAATATATCTGTAACCCTTCTTAGAAAAGTCTGCTATAAAAATAAATAATGTAATTTTCAGCAGCAGCACAAAAGATTTAATAAAAACACAGATGATAATAAACGTTAATCAATTGTGTTTCACTTAACAATGAAAAACAGATTGTAATATCTCCTAAAAGATCAGATAAGCCCACTCACCATGTTTATGTCTGAGTAGTGCATAAGAGTTTCCTGAAGTCCATTATAAAGTATGATTAACATAGGATGCACCAAATAGCAGGCATAACTAATTTTAGCTAGCAGAGTCCAAATGTCCCATGAAAGCACCCAGTTAGCTAAACCTGTTGGGAATAAAGCAGAATATCTGTTTCACTTGACACCATACTGGCCCCTCTTTAAAGCCTGTAACAATTTTTACTAGTTTTCTTATAATAAAAATAAAAAAATCTGTAAGAGCTAGACCAAAACTGTACACTTTACAACAAGCACAAAGCAGACTAATTCTCAACATAGCAATGTGATGGATGAATGAAACAAGCTTCCAGAACAATGTGAAGGTTATGCGTAGTTGGATTTCAATTTTATGGATTGTTTCGTCGGAAAATGAGAAATGTTTAACCTTATTTTCTATTTATTTGAATGCATATATTTTTGAAGGTTGTCTTAGACTTTTGCGGGAGAGGGCATATTCTACAGATTTACAGCCAGATAGCATCACTGGATTTCCCAGATATCCTTCAGCAGCAAATTCAGGATTTTATTTAAATTCATCACAGTCCTCTTTTGTATGTTGGGTGTTTGTCCATACTTCTGTGAAAGGACATTTCCAATAATGCCCTGATTCAGCAAAGCATTTAAACACACACTTACACCTGTTCTTAAGACCAACGGACTTGAATGGGGTTGGAGCATATGCTCATGTGCTTTGCTGAATAGGGATGTACTTTAGCAAGGGCTGAAGTACTTTGCTGAATTGGGGCCTATGAATGACATTCACCCCATTGCACAAGACCAATGCACCACCTTAGCACCATTTACAAATTCTAGCTACACTTTTTTAGACACAGACACAGCCGAAGCAGTTAAAACTTGAACGTTGGCTTCCCACTGAGGACTGGTTCCTATCAAGGGCTGGTGTTTGAGGGTCGGAGTTTAAAAAATGAACTCATATGCAGTGGGCATGTGCTACAATATTTACCAGAGGTTTATAAAGCTCTGTCCTCTTTGTGACATCACTTTCTCCATATCTGGCCTGAGCAGGGTGCTAGGCAGGAGCAGGGCCTGATGCTGTGACAGTTTGCATGAGAGGGATGAAACACACAGAAAAATCCTCCAGGTATATTCATCAGCGAAAGGAGAAATCATAGGTGTGAAAAAAATCACGTGGAACTCATAATTTTAGGGTGTCTCAGTTTTCCTACATTCTGCAACCTTCTGCAGATTCTACCTTTTCATTTAAAAAAAGAAACAGGAATTTCACTTTCCCCATTGCTGTGAACAGTAAGCTCTTGGATAAATGAATTTGTTTAAGTGCAGCTTCTTTGCACGACAGCAAACCACAATTTGGGACTATTTTTCTCTAGCTCCACTGCTACTTCAACATTTCTAACCCTGTTTACTCTGAAACTGACAATTCCTGCACTTTGGTTATTCAACTAAAAAGTGTTCCACTGAGGCTGGAAGACAAATCCTATAACACATGGGGGCAGAGCCTCAGCTGATGTAAATCAGTAGATCTCTATTGAACCCAATGGACCCAGGCTGATTTATATTAGCAGAGGATCAAGCAAATACAGTTATAGTCTTCTATTGTTTCTTCCATCTACATCATTCCCATTGTTTCTCTCTTTCCTCTCCATCATGCCATCCCTGTGTCCACTCTTCTTCCACTTCTCTCTCTCCCTTACCTTGTCTCTCTCTTTGTGCATCTTTCCTCTCACCTCTCTCTGACTGCTAGTGCCACCAGAGCAGCCAAACTAGATGCCTTACCACCTGTTCTGCATGGATGTGCTTCTGCTCCTTGCTGAATCCAGGTGAGCTACCTCTGCTTAGTGGGACAGTATGCCAAAGGATGGACCGTGACATCTGAAGAGTGGGAGCCCCACCACAGCCCCCACATCTCCAGGGCCCACATCAGTGAAGCAAAGAGACAAGCATGAAGAAAAATAGTGCCGCTCTTTGAACTAAGTTCAACACTTGGGACTGTCCAGAGCTGATCTCATCTGATACCCTTGTAGTATTGGGACGGTAGAAACGGTGTAAGAGTACATGCAATTTTATGAGTAGGGTCATAGGACCAAATCTGGGCCCAGGTTAAGGGCCCTTTGTGCCCCTTCAGAAGCACAAAGGCTATGCAGAGTTGACTCAAACAGGCAGCTCAGGATTCCTCCAGTGGAGGGGAACCCTCAGATGACATAAATGTGGTCAAGCTGGGTTTATGCCTCCCACTTTCCCTCTCTCAGCACAGGAGGCAGAAGAGGGTTTGTGGGCAGGGCTGGGATACACACTGCTCCACCCAATCCTTGACCATCAGATTGATTGCTATGGACTGCTCCAGTTAGAGTGATGTAGCAAATCTTAGGCTGCCCTAAGTTATACCAGAAGACAAAATGACACCTTGTAGCCCCAGGATCAGGGAAATGGATAGATGGTAGAAATCCAACTTTCTCCCTTCCCCTTCAGCCGTACCAGTGTGAGCTTAGCCCATATTCGCCCTCCTCTTCCTGAGTTTTGCTATGTGCTCCTCCTCCTCCGTCGCAGAGGATCTAGGCTGTGTAATACACTGACAAAACACACCAACAGTAAGAGCACATGCATGTGAGCTGGACCAGTGTTTAAGCCAGTCAGTTTTAAAGAATGGATTTACAGCCAAATCTGTTCACTAACTGTGAGGTACCTCCATAGCCTTCTTGACATGCAAAAATGATCCAACCAATTGCTGCAGCCCACAGAGTCCGGTGAAGTGCTTGATAAATTACAGCAGCAGGGGAATAGGAGTTCACGGAGTCTTCTATGGCATACGCCAGAGAGACTACCGCTAGCATGGCAAGCATTGCACAAAGCCACCCCAGAGAAGCCTGCACCTGTAGGGATGGAGAACAACATATTTTGAAACAAATATTCTTAGTGAACTCTTTCAATAGCTCTGAATGAGCTCTTCCTTTTCATCTAACTGCCTCACCCCCGCTGCAGTTCAGTGCTTTCTCCTGGTGCACCGTGTTACCTTTCTACCCTGTATTTCCCAGCCGGCAAGTTTCAACCTTGTCATGATGCCTGATGTGACTGCTGTGCCTCTTGGGACCTTGCTCTCTCTTTCTACCTCTTCCCTGCTGCCTTCCCATTTAGTGGCCTGGCTTCTTCATTCTCAGTCATAAGCTTCCTCGTCACATGCACTAGAGTGCATCAGCCTCTCTTGTCAGATCACGGCCATTGCTCCTCTTGGTATTGAAGTGGGAGCTTCACCCAAGCACAGTCAATGACATTTTCACATTGTTCTAAAAGAAACCCCACCAACCACAGAATATTGACAATCAAGGGGATTATCTCAAGTCCCATGTGCGCCAAGCAGTCCCTGGCACCAAAAGACTGCCTCGGGAAGAGACACGTAGACACTGGTTCATCCCAGTAGAATGGTTTATTAATGCAATTTCCTGATCAGCCATGCTTATTACTTTGTCTTCCTCCTCCTCTTTATAGAGTGTTGTCTGACTCATTCCCTGCTTGTTTCATTACCCTTTGTCCTCACCCAGGAACATCTAATCCTTTGCCATTTGATGGAAATGCAATTCACTCCTGGTTCATTGTTTCCTTACAATCTCAGAGCAAAACCTTCACGAGGACTTTCTGCCAGAGTGGATCTTGAGTGAGGACTGCTGGATTTGGCAACTCAGTCAAATCAAGTGAGCTGGTAAATTCAGTCCTTTTACAACAATGATGCTAGTTTACCTCACAGAGCTAATTTGTTCATCGCTTGGCACCAGTATATTTATAATCACTTTTCTCCAAGAGAAATAGCAAATTCCTTCCATTGCACAGTCTGGTCTATTGGTTTTTAAAACACTTGGAGTCAAAACATACAAACATACTGGAGGTCAGTTTGGGGGCTGTAGTTCCAAACAGCCAGAATACGCAACTGTACCTGGCTTATTTGAAATAGACACCAGTGTGGCCTGGTTTGATTTGAAGGCACTTTTGATGAATCATCTCAAGATGCCTTGCCAGTGCAAAAAGGACTGAAATGGTGGCTGCTCCGTGGTGCCTGCTATTTTAAATGTCTGTCCTGCACTGGGTCATTTGTATTGCACTTCAGCATGACAGTCTTATTCTAACTGGGACCCTCCACAAAATCAAGATGTGCATCTCATGAAGCTATTCCCATTGAGCAAAAATGTCAGTAAGTAAATAAAACCAATATTCACAAAGTTCTTCACCAAATCTTAAGAATGCCCGATAGTAAGATATCTAAACCAGTGGCTCTCAGCCTTTCCAGACTACTGTACCTCTTTCAGGAGTCTGATTTGTCTTGCGTACCTTCAAGTTTCACCTCACTTAAAAACTCCCTGCTTACAAAATCAGACATAAAAATTCAAAAATGTCACAGCACACTGTTACTGAAAAATTGCTGACTTTCTCATTTTTACCATATCATTATAAAATAAATCAATTGAAATATAAATATTGTACTTACATTTCAGTGTATAGTATATAGAGCAGTATAAATAAATCATTGTCTGTATGAAATTTTAGTTTGCATTGACTTTGCTAGTGATTTTTATGTAGCCTGTTGTAAAACTAGGCAAATATCTAGATTAGTTCCCGGTACCCCCTGGAAGACCTGTGCACATCCCTGGTTGAGAACCACTGGGCTAAACAACCATTTCTTTCCAGGGCAAGAGACAGAGCGGACAACCTAAAGGTACATACCATAGTACAATAATGGCTGCAGTGGCATTATTACATCTGAATATAAAAGAGCTGTGCAAATGAGCCCAGGATAGGGATGTTTGGCCCTGTTTGACTTCTGCCTGATGGTGTGGGAAGGATGATTGATGATGATGACTGACAAAGTAACTTAGCTGTTACTGGTACACATGGTTAGATTCAGAAAGCCTAGAGTTTTCTGGGGGGGAGGAATCCGGACAATTACTGGAGAATGCAGCCACTTATTTTAGCCTCAACTCAGCAAGGTACTTAAGCGCTCACGTAATATGAGTTCACGAGTCGTTTCACTGAAGTAAAACATTAGGTCCATGTTTAAGTACCTTGCTGAATTGGGCCTTGTCTAGCAGTGCACTTTGTCTGCAGCTCATTATACCTACGCTCCAGAAGGAGTTGATGGTTAAACCAGAAGAAAACTCCTATCAACATCAGGCTTTACATTCTTTTTAGAGACCCAAAGGCGCCAACTCCATGGGTGCTCAGCCACGGGGGGGGGGGGGGGAGGGGGGGGGGGGGGGAGGGGGAAATAGTGGGTGATCAGCACCAAGGAGCCAGAGCTTGAGTGGAATGTGATGACTTCTGTGCAGTTAGCAACTTCTGCCCTTTATAAAGAGGCAGGGTTATTAAGATAACAAAAGGCTTCTCTGGTTTCAGAGTAGCAGCCATGTTAGTCTGTATCCGCAAAAAGAAGAACAGGAGTACTTGTGGCACCTTAGAGACTAACAGATTTATTAGAGCATAAGCTTTCGTGGACTACAGCCCACTTCTTCGGATGCAAAGGCTTCTCGTTACATTAAATTAAGGATCATTAGATGATCCTGAAAGCATTCCCAGGCACTCCAGTTAAAAAATAGGAAACAAAGGGTAGGAATAAATAGTCCCTTTTCAGAATGGAGAGAAGTAAATAGTGGTGTCCCCGAGTGGCTTGTACTGTTGAACATATTCATAAATGATCTGCAAAAAGGGGTAAACTGTGGGGTGACAAAGTTTGCAGATGATACAAAATTACTCAAGATAGTTAAGTCCAAAACAAACTGCAAAGAGTTACACAAAGGGATCTCACAAAACTGGGTGAGTGTGCAACAAAATGGCAGATGAAATTCAATGTTAAATGCAAAGTAATGCACATGGCAAAATATAATCCCAACTATACATACAAAATGATGGGGCCTAAATTAGCTGTTACCCATCAAGAAAGAGATCTTGGAGTCATTTGCAGGAATCCTTCTCACTGTGCCTGTATCATCCTGAACTCATTCTCCAGCTTCTGAAGATTTAAAAATTATCTCCAGTCATAAATGGGACACACGCAACTGAATAATGTAGCTGTCCTTAATGTGCGTCAAGACCATACCAGGAAACTGGATGTAAATAAGATTGCTGACAGTTTCATCCAGAAAGCTACAGTGAGGCATAATGTCTTTAAACTGGGATGTTAGTGAAGACAGCTTGTAGGTGATTGCAATGATTTTAATATACTGTAATTCATGATAATGTAATTATGTAGTTCATAACAATTGAATTATTATTAAAATATTAAATATACCAATGACAGACACCTTCAGTAACTAGACTATGAAAGAAGCAGGGCCGGTGCTACCATTAAGGCGAAGTAGGCGGTTGCCTAGGGCGCCAAGATTTGGGGGTGCCAAAAAGCAGTGCCCCCAATTTTTTTTACAGCATTCCTCCCCGAGCACGCGGTCGCCGCTCCACTTCTCCCGCCTCCCAGGCTTGCAGCACCAATCCGCTGTTTGGCACCGCAAGCCTGGGAGGAGAATTAGAGTGGGGGCGGCATGCTCAGGATGGAGGCGGAGCAGAGGTGAGCTGGGGTGGGGAGGTGCCGCACGGCTCCCCGGGCTGGGGGGGTGGGGAGCTGCCCTGGGGGTGCCTCAGGGCAGGGGGGGGAAGCTGTTGCAGGGCTCCCCATCCCAGCTCACCGCTGCTACGTCCCCTCCACGAGCACGCCATCGCTGCTCCACTTCTCCCGCCTCCCAGGCTTGCAGCGCCAATCAGCTGTTTGGCGTCACAAGCCTGGGAGGGGAGGAGAATTAGAGTGTGGACGGCGTGCTCGGGGAGGAGGCGGAGCAGAGGTGAGCTGGGGTGGGGAGCTGCCGCGGGGGGAGCACCTCAGGGCAGGGGGGGCTGCCACAGGGGGGGTGCCTCAGGGCAGAGCGGGGAGCAGGGAGCTGCCGCAGGGCTGGGGGGGGCAGGGCGCAAGGTGCAAGTTTTGCCTAGGGCGCGAAACTTCCTTGCACCGGCCCTGGAAAGAAGTGTATAAATATGTTGAAAATAGCCTCTGCTCAAAATTGGCAGAGTGTCCCCTCCACAACAAACACACCTCTTCAAAAGCACCTTCTGGCAAAAGCAAAAGTCAGCGCCTATGTAGAGACCGCATCCATGTACCTTGTTTCTGAGGATTTGTGCTTGCTGGTGATACATGAAAAGCTCCAGAAGGACACCAACTAGAAATGGGCCATATCGACAGTAAGGTTTTGTATAGTATTCTGTGAAATACATCACTGTGGACATTTCCCTAAAAGTAAATAGGAAAGGATTATGCTGAAGTTCTGAGTGAATGGTAAGATAGTTAACTATTGTTCATAAAGAGGCCAACCTTAGTGCATCTATTCTTAAACTGTGGTTCTCCAACCATAACTGCTGCTAAAAATGGCACCATCTTATTCAGCCGCTCTGCTCTGGTGCGTATTCAGAGCTGTATGTGCTTGTTTTAGGGACAAATATAAATGTTTACTACTTGCTACTCCTTTAAGCAATGCAGGGGCACACAGCTTTGGGAGAGCGAACGAGATCCTTTTTTATTTGCTGGGTTTTAATCTTACAATTTCTCCCCTCCACCCCCATAAGCATCTCAGTGGGCTCAGCACGGAAACCATTGCAAACAGTGAATGGTTGTTACTGGAGCTGCTCCAAGTTTTTCAAATGAAAACCAGCCTTTATTTCAAAAATCAGGAATTTCACAAATTTTAATTTTTTTCTGATTAAATTGGAAAACGAAACGTTACTCATTTAAAAATTGATGTATTGTTTTTTCTTTCCCCCTTTCTCCTCCTTTTTTCCTCCCTTCCCCCTTTTCAATGGCATTTTATCAAGAGTTTTGTGATATTTGGTTTTTCCTAATATCTAACCAAATCTCCCTTTCTGCAAACTAAGCCACTGTACTCCAGCTGAGGCCTCACCAGTTCCAAGCAGAGCAGAACAACTACTGTGTCTTACATACAACACTCTGTTAATACAACTGTCCCAAGCCCAGGATGTGCCTCAGTTTCCCCCTTTGGCTATATAAATCAGTCCCAGGTCAGACTTACTCTACAATAACCCCTTATTCAGGGAGCCTGTCTCTTTGGGTACGTCTTCACTACCTGCCGTATCGGCGGGTAGCAATTGATTTATCCGGGATCGATATATCGTGTCTCGTTAAGATGGGATATATCGATCCCCGAACGCGCTCACCGTCGACTCCGGAACTCCACCAGAGCAAGCGGCGCTAGCGCAGTCAACGGGGGAGCCGCGGCCATCGATCCCGCGCCGTGTGGACCCCAGGTAATTCGATCTTAGATACTTCGACTTCAGCTACCTATTCGCATAGCTGAAGTTGCATATCTTAGATCGATCCCCCCTCCAGTGTAGACCAGCCCTTTGACAGCACTCTTGATCTTCCTACTTCCTTCCCAGGAGCCAGGCTCAAATTGTAGGCCTCTCTGATCTAGAGGCAGACACACTAGCTCTCTTCCTGAAGCTTACTGACAGAAGCTCCCCACTGTCTCACTTCCCCAAGGACTCTGACAGTTTTCTTGGGGCTTTTACTGTCAACTCTAAGCCTTCATTCATGGCTGGTCCTCACAGAGGCCTAGTCCACCTCTTGTGAGTTTCTCCAGCCTGCAAGAGCCACATGGCATCTCTGTATCCTCCTCTTTGTATTGTTCTATCCCTCTAACTCAGCTGCTCCATTTCTAATTAGCTAAATGGTCACCACCTGGAGCGCCTGATTGCTCCCAGGTATTCCCCAGGGGGGCATCATGGGCCAGTTAGGCCCTAATCTTTCCTGAAAAGCCACTGATCCCATGACAACAATCCAGAATGACATTTACTTTTTCGCAATTGTATCCCAGTGTCGACTCATTCATTTGTGATTGCTATAACCCCTAACTCCTTTTCTGCAGTACTGCTGTCTAGCTGATTATTCCCCATTTTGTATTTGTTCATTTGATTTTTCCTTCCAAAGTCCAGTACTTTGCAATTGTCTTTCTTATAATTTGATATATTATCAAACACTTTCAAAATTAATGCATACCCAAAAAGAATGATTTTTCCTTTTACAAAATGTCAATACGTTTTGTTTCTAAAACCTAAAGAGGACAAACAGAGTCTAGAGAGGTTACATACCTTAGTCTGAATGCTCTTTGGCTCAGACTGCTTTGGGTGACGATTACTTTTTTATTAAAATAATGTATTTTGTTTATTCAGATTTAAATACTAACTAAAAAGATGCCAATCCAAGCTTTAAATGCCCTGACACCCCATTAACATACAGTTAATAAATTATGTAGTGCTGTAATACTGGCCTAGAAAGTTAAGATAATAGGAAGGACTATACTTGCTTAATTGTGATTGAACCTTTGTGTTAGGAAGAAGAGGGGAGAAGCTGCTGTTGAGTTGGCCATGTCTGGCTTCAACCAGGTATTTGAAAAAATGTATTAAAACTGAAGACTTGTATATATTGGAAAATTTCTCTCTTCCTGTTATGACTTTACAGAAATCATCCTTTGAATAGCTATTCATCCTGAGTATCAACATTGTGGCTGAATAGGTATTCAAAAACTAATTTCCATATAAACCTAGTAGCAAGAGATGAAGAGTATTTGTAGAACCCTTACCTGGTATCTGAAGGAGATGCAACAGGAAGTCTGAAAAATGATGACAGCAAGGCTGTAACAGTGAAAGATGCCAGGAACAGAGTGGTTCCTACGATAATCAACCCACATTTGCTTCTACAAGTAAAATGTAAAGAAAAACATTTTTAACATCCAATTTTCTGATCTCTTTGCAAACATCTCTTTCATCCTGTAATTTTATTCCATTTATTCCTTTTCTGGAGTGTCAAAATCATTTCCTCTAATTGTGGCACACAATCGTTTCAGAGATCCGTTGTAAAATCTTGGTGTATCTCATTGTAAATGTCATGAGATCTGATTATTAATGCCACAAATGTGCAATTATAAAGACCCTGATGCATTACAATACTTAACCATGTGCTTTAAAGGGACATGCTTTTCTCCGTCATTGATTTAGGGTCATATTGTTTGTCGCTGTTCAATTTATTTACTTGATTTAAAACATCTTCAGAACATGGTATCAATGATAAAAAAATTGGGGGTTTATAGCTATATGACGGTTGAACAGACAGATACTAATATTTACTGTTAGCATGTAAAACCAAAGCTGAACTGAGAGGCTAGTGAGACTGAAACAGATCCAGAGTGAGTCTTCCAATCAGCTAGAAAACTCAATGGGAGTCACACCTCTGAAAATCAGGCCAAAAGTTTTTCAAGATGTGTACCCAAAACCACTTATGAAAATTTGGCTGCAGGCCTATCATATGCTATAGGGCCTAGTAGAATAGATAATGTCAAGGTGAGAGTCTCACCTGGAGGATCTGATCATTGCTTGCACTTCAACAAAGTGATAATGGAAAGCCTCTAGCTTTTATGCAGTTCTCTTGAGACAGACCCTTCTGTGAGATGTTCACAGCAATCTTAAATCAAGACTTTCATCATATTCCTTAAGACTTTTCAGAAACCATATACAATTGAAGCTTATTATATTGTGTTCTTTGGGGGAAATACAGAGGCCAAAAAAATTAAGAGGACGAGAAATGTGTAGTAACTGAAGCATTCTTCAAAGCATACAGAATCTGAAATGTTACAAGAGACGCAAGAGCGCTGGTATTTTTAGAATTAGCATGTTTGATCTCAGGGTATTGATTTCTCAAGGAACAACGGGAGGTGTTTTTGAGCACACAAAAAAATACAAAGTAAGGATGAAATACTGGCTCCATTATACTCAATCACAAAACTTCCTTTGACTTCAGTGGGGCCAGGATTTTACCCTAAATTTCTAGAGCAGTATATATACTTAGGAGGAATCAGGTGATATTCATTTTAGCCACTCCTGATCTGCAGACAACAGGCCAGATTTGTCTGAATGCAGCCTGGACAGAGCTTGGAGAGACTATATCTTGGGTATTCCTGATGTTAAGACTGAAAAAGCAAAACCAGACAAAATGTTTAAAATGCCTTTTTATGCATCATCATGAATCAAAAAAGGACATCCGTCCAATTTTTTAAAAAATCCATTAGAAATCATCTTCAAGGACACATCTTTATGTCTGACATAGCCATTAAAGAGATGTGGTGGGTGAGGTAATATCTTTTACTGGACCAACTTTTGTTGGTGAGAGAAACAAGCTTTTGAGCCACACAGAGCTCTTCTTCTTGACTTGACGAATAAAAGATATTACCTCACCCATCTTGTCTCTCTAATATCGTGAGACCAACATGGCTACAATTACATGTGACAGCCATTGACACAGAACATCTGCAGAAAATACTTGGCCAGTAACAGTCAACCCTTCAGTTCCTAGCAGTTGTAGTGGCATATCCCGGAATAACAGATTATCCAGCAGCAACAGTAATGTACGGGCCACTCCTGCAATGACAGCACACAAGCAGATGTGCCATATGAAGCCCATTTGACTTCAGAACCTATCTATATGTTATGTAAGTGCAAAATACTATTATTTTTGCTACTAATAAAGATGTTCACAGACTGTCTGTCTGTATAAAACCCCTTTCCATATTTTTTCAGTATCAGTTCTCTGTACATACAACTTGCATACCTCATGCATCCACCTGACTGAAAAAAATACCCTTGCAAAATATTCAAAGCCTAAACTATATCCAGTGTGCTAAAAGAAAGCCATATAACTTTCCCCTGTACATAGTACTTGTAAAGTGCCTTTTAATGAACTGAGGCTCTCCACAGGAAAAATATGCCAAGTCTAATGTGCCATTTTTACGGTAAACAATCTCACTTTCAAAGAATACTCACCTAGCGTATAAAAAGACCACCAAAGGTGTTGTGAGATAGAACTGGAAATCATTAGCAAGATACCATGTCCATCCATTGCACTGAAAATAAAAGTGTTCAAGCTTTTATCACACTCTGAGTTATTATAAAAAATAATTTCCCACCAAACAGCTTTCTGACCTAGTTTTGGCATTAGTTTCCACTGAAGTAGACATGAAGCCACGTTTCATGCAGAGCATGATTCTTGGGTTTGCTTAGTTCTTCAAGAAGTTCAGCCTCCTCTTTTAGGGCATGTCTACACTACCACACGGGGTCGATCTAAGTTACGTGAATAGCGTAGCTGAAGTCAACGTACTTAGATCTACTTACCGCGGTGTCTTCACTGCGGTAAGTCGACAGTTGACGCTCTCCCGTCGACTCTGCTTGCGCTCCTCGTTCTGGTGGAGTACCAGAGTCGATGGGAGAGCATTCAGCAGTCGATAAATCGACCCCCGGTGGATCGATCGCTGCCCTAATTATTAGACTAATAATTAGATTCCCTAAGAAAGGGATGAGATCGATCATTCCAGAGAGATCACATGTACAGCTTTGTTTAGGCCTACAAAGAAAATAACTTTTAAAGGGAGTAACTTGTACATGCATGCAGAGTGGGATTAGAGAAGGAATGAGTTTGTAGTCCCTCCTTTAGAGAGAGGCCAGACCCCAAAATTATCTAAAGCTGGTGTCTTGGACCCTGCTCCAGGTCCATAGGGACGTCAAGTCCTATAAGGTTCCAGTTCCAATACTGATCTGCAAGGCCTTCTCACTGTCCGCTGACCAGGCTACCTTGAAGATCACCTTTCCATCTATCATCCAGCAAAACCTTTGCATTCCTTGAGGACATGAAAACACTCAGGATATGTCTATACTACACTCTCAGCCTGGGCTGTTACTCAAATTTGCACCCAACCCCCACTTCAGTCCAAACACAAATCAGTCTGGCTCAGGTCAGCAAGCACTTGGGACTTAGGTCCTAGAACCCAGCTAGGGGAGTGAGTCAGAGCCCAAGTCTCTCTGTAGTGTGGCCCAGGCCCAAGCCCTGTAATTTTGCAGTCTGGATGTAAGTCAAGCTGCAGGATTTAAGGATTCTGGGTACTGAAACTCCCTGTTGGAAGAGATCAAAATGAGACATGCTCATAGGGTGACCAGATAGCAAGTGTGAAAAATTGGGACAGTTTTTTCCATTATTTCTAATATGGAGAGGTGTCAGAGTGGGAGTAGATAACATGGGAGTGCGATTGGGGTAGAAAGCCAGCAAAAAAAAAAAAAAAGAGTTTGGAGGAGAGCTTTTGAGGAGGGGAAGGCCCTGTGGTACAGGAAAAGCGGAAATGGCAGAAATCAAGAGCGAGCGACTGACTGTTCTTAAAAGATTTCCAGGCAAGGTTTGCAGCTTCAAGAGGTTTGGATAAACTCTGGAGAGGCAACCAAAGTTTTGGCTGCCTGTCTGAATTACACACAAACGCCAACCTCCTGTTCACCCCTCAGTAGCTGACAGTGCTCTTATAGCGCGAAGTTATGTTCACTAACTGCAAATATAGAGCAAAGCTTGAAGTCCTTACTCAATTTCTACTCTTTACTTAAGTAAAACTCCCTTTGATGTCTTAAGCTATAATTCTTCTGTGACGCTGGCAAGCCAAGTGCCCACTCTTACCCTGGCTGCAGGCATTAGCTAAGAACTAACAAACTCAGATCTGGAGACCAGACCAGTTCACCTGTATGTTAATTTGCTCAAAGTAGGCATTCGTCTTATAAGAATGGAATTAGTGTTTAGACTCTATGAAATACTTGTAAATTGCTGCATGCATTAATCTAACTTGTAATGTCTGTATTCCACGCTATAAAAAAATATGTAAGCTTTGCTTTATAACTTTGAAAATGTTTGCTCTGAACTTGTGAACCCAGGCACCCAACCATCCTCCCACTCTTTCCTTTGCCTCCTCTCCCCTGCCCATTCAGAAGGACTGTCAAAGTCAGATGGGCCAGCAAGATACATCGTAATACAAAGGATTGGTTAATGGCCCTATCGCACCTTGGAAATGTTAAGTGCAAGGAAGCTTGCCCTGTGGAGTTGAAGGCTGAATGAAGGAAATAAAAAAAAAGGATATGTCTGCACTGCAGAGTTTTGTCACCAAAAGTTATTAAAGCGCTTTAATTAAACTGCTGTTGCATGTCCACACTAGCTCCTTGTGCAGGGCCGGTGCAAGGAAGTTTCGTGCCCTAGGCGAAACATCCACCTTGCACCCTCTCCCAGCCCTGCAGCAGCCCCCCTCCCCCCCCGTGGCAGCTCCCCTCCCCAGCCGTGCGGCAGCTCCCCACCCCAGCTCACCTCTGCTCCATCTCCTCCCCAAGCACGCCACCCCCGCGCTAATTCTCCTCCTCTCCCAGGCTTGCGGCGCCAAACAGCTGATTGGCGCTGCAAGCCCGGGAGGCGGGAGAAGTGGAGCGGCGATCGCGTGCTCGGGGAGGGGGCATAGGAACGCTGTAAAAAAAATTGGGGGCACCGCTTTTTGGCGCCCCCAAATCTTGGCGCCCTAGGCAACCGCCTAGTTTGCCTAAATGGTAGCACTGGCCCTGTCCTTGTGTCGGCACAGTGCATCCACACTAGCAGCTCTTACATCAACACAAAAAGCAGTGCATTGTGGTAGATATCCCACTGTGCAACTGGCTGCAGAGTGCTTTGAGAAGGGTTTGCAATGCCTCATGGGGCAGTTACAGTGTCACATGATGCAGGTTTCTCAATCCCATTGTTCCATGGGTGTCCTACTAGATTAGCAGCTGCATTTCAGCTGAGGTGTGTGTGGTGGTGGTGGGGGAAGTGTGTGACAGGGTGCGTGTACATGTGTGAGGAGAGACAGAAACAGAGTGTGTGTTGGGGCAGCGTGTGAGAGAGTGTGTGGGGGGAGTGTGTATATGAGAGAGAGAGTGTGTGTTGGAAGAATGTGTATGTTGGAGGAGAGTGAGTGTGTTGACAAGCTGTCTCCTAAATTCAGACAGCCACTGGAAGCAACCAGTCCCGAGGCAGGGGGAGGGGGACTTGTTCCTTTTAGCGACAAAACTCTGCAGTGCATAGGTTTCTGGAACTAGGGGTGCTGCAGCACCCCCTGTCTTGAAGTGGTTTCCATTACAGACAGGGTTTGCAGTTTGGTTCAATGGCTCTCAGCACCCCCACTATACAAATTGTTCCAGCTCCCCTGCTGCAGTATAGACAAGGCCAAAGTCACAGGAAAATTTTCCATCTCTTTGAGTGCCTCTGACAGGGCTAGAGACACCAAACCGAAGCCAGAGCTCTCCCGGGGTTACCTCCTGGATCTGCCCTGAAAGACAGTTTGAATTGACAGATCACTACAAGTCTGTCACTCTTAGGATTTAGATGGTAATTCATTTGTGTATATATGTTTGCTTACTTTAACCTGTAAATAACTCTTATTTCTGTTTCCTAGTTAATAAGCCATTAGATAGTTTATTACAGGACTGGCTACAGGCGTTGTCTGTGGTGTAAGATCTAGGATACCAACTGATCTGGGGTAAGTGACTGGTCTCTTGGGACTGGAAGCATTCACGGTCATGAGCCACTCCAGAGAGCGAGACAATTAGTATAGTCTTAGCAGGATTCACATGCCAAAGGTCAATTGCATGGGTTCCGACTCCGTGGGTTCTTCAGGGGTGGAGCACCCACTGGGAAAAAATGGTGGGTGTTTCGTGGTGTGCAGGGAGGGAATGAGGAGGAGTGAGGACACAGTGTGCTCAGTGGTGGGGGTGGAAGGGGGGGGGAGGGGGGGGCACGGGGGGGGGAAGGGGGGGGGGGGGCTTGGGGGGAGGGGGTGGTGGGGGGGTTGGGCCTGGGGCAGAGCCAGTGGTCGAGCACCTCTGGCACTTTGGACAGTTGGCACCTGTGGTCAATTGGGTTTATAGATCTCAACCCCAGCACTGTTAAAAGTTTAAATTGGATATTAAGAGTTTTTAAGTGTTAAAGATTAGTCACACTGAGTAAATCACAGTCATCTTGACAAAAAAGCCCATCAAAAATTATGTAAAAATAGGGGACTCTCCCATAAAGAGAAAGGAACTGAGAGCGTTACTCGTAGATTTTGATGGAGCAGAGTCCGAGTACCTCCATACCTAGATGCCACAGAGACCACTGCCATGGAACGGGTTGGGCTGAAGTTCCTGGAAGCCCAGAAGGAATGTGAGCATCAGATACTGATGGTGGGCCTCCAAATCAAGAAGAAGAAAGAAACCGAGGAAGCTGAGCAGAGAGAGCCTCCCAAAGATGCCTGGAACGTATGACAGCTGTCCAAACCAGTGCTGAAATGGAGGAGAAAGCTCACCGCAGATGCACGGAACAACTGATGAGAAAACTCCCACATTGCAGCTCCGAGTACGGGAAGAGCAAATGCAGCAGCCTCAGATTGTGAGTACATCCCCTCTCAACCGCTGGGAGTGGGAGAAAACCTGCCCAATTTATCGAGAGACTGCATAGAAGAGTTCCTGTCCACCTTTGAGAGACTGTGTGGGACCCATAAGATTCCAGAGGATAAATGGATGCTTATCCTCTTGACCAGATTTATTGGGAAAGTCAGACAAGTTTTTAATGAGGAGGAGGGTGATACTAAGGTGTATAAGAAATTTAATGAAAATGTATAGAAAAGGTTTAAGATTACCCCTATTGATTGAAGAATAGAAATCTTAAAATGTTTGACAATGTCACTCATGTGGAATATATGCATGAGATAGTTAATTATATGAAAAATGGGAGACAGGGGCAGGGGCTGAAGGTAGCTATGAAAAACTGTTTGATCTGGTGGCAAAAGAGCAATTACTGGGGACAGTCACTGATGAGGTAGAAATGGCCATCTGTGACAAAAAGCCTTCCACAGTTTTGGAGGCAGCAGAAATTGATGCTGAATATATTGAGTGAAAGGCTCATGAGGGGTGCAAACTCCAGGGGAAGGGAAATCCTCCTGTTCCCCAGGTTAAGAGGGATGAGGGGGGTTAGGAATAAACCTAAGACCAACTTCGTTAAAAAACTGCAAGGGAGCCCAGATTTTAAAAGCTCGTACCCTAAGGGAAGGCAGGTAGTCTGCCATCACTGTGGGGCTCCTGCCCACATAAAACTAAATTGCCCAAAACTTAAGGTCACCCCACAATCTGCACCCACTTCCCTCACTGGGAGTGCCAATGCTACCACCTTGATCTCAGAGGAAATTGTAGGGGAGGACAATGACCTCATTAACTATATTAGGACTGAAGATAGTGAAGAATTTATTAAGAGTGCTAGAGTGAATGGCATTGAATGTGCTGAGTGGAGAGATGAGGCATCACAAGTCATTTAGATTAAGGAAAGTTTGGTAAGGGATAAGGACAGACTTCCTGGCAAAAAAGTCAAAATGTTTTAGCTTGGGCTGAAGTTTCTGTGACTGTGCCCCAGCTAAAGACCACCTTGAGGGGGAAGATTTAAGGGTGATGTTATCGTAGGCATCAGAAATTTGCTATTAATAGGTAATAACATTTTAGCCATATGTAAGCAGGCTAGTGTTATAACACAGTCCCGGCGAGAGCGTGGATCTGATCTACCTGCTTTGTCCGTGGACAGCCGGGAAGGTGGCAAAGGGGAGAGAAGTGCCCTCAGTCTGTTGACAGTTGCAGTTTGCTTTCTGTGGTGCAATTTGGAAATCCTTCAGAGTCTGCTCTGAATTTAAGTGAGACCCACAAGGAGTTTGTGAAGGCTCAGCAAACTGCCCCAGCTCTGGACCAAGAGAGGGTTGCAGCTCAGAATAATGCCCCGACTGGGGAAGGAAAAGGCAGACACTCACATTCGTGAGCCGCTTCAGACAGCGTGACACCACCCAAAGACATCAATGGGAGTTTTGCCTAAGAAAGGACATCAGATTTGACCATGTGTGATTTGTTATAGTAAATCATACCATCAAGTCTGGTATCCTCTAACAATTGTGAATACTCCATGCTTCAGAGGTGACTAACAATAATTCCCATAATTCTCCTAGCCAGTAGTAAAATGGGCTTATTTCTTATTTACCATGTAGCGATCATCCATTGGAGCAAAAGAGGAGATTTGGTTACCACTATCTTAGCAAATATGACAACAATTACAGTTATTCATCATAAAATTATCCAGCTTCAGCATTTGAATTCTTGTGCTAGTGAATTAATTTGGCTAAATAAATGATGTGTGAAAAACTATTTCTTTGTTTAGACTTACTGATTCTGTTACAGAAATGAAGTTGTTTAGGAGAAAAAGATTGGACCACCACACCCTTCTGCAGTTATCCAGATGAAATTTGGAGATCTCCCATATCGATCCCCAGGGAATAACAGAGTAAAGCCCAACTAAAAGACATATGGAATACATATGGAGTGGCTGAAGTCTGAAAACACAGCAAGAAGAGAGTTGATTAGGTTTTATAAAGGTTCTTTATCCATGATTTAGGTAGGAGTTTCTACCATTTTAAAGTGATTGCATCTTCAAGGCAGACTCTGCTATATAATTATATTATTGTATGTTTGTAAATATAATACAATCAAAAGAGATTCATTAAAATGTATACATGGTGGATGAACTTGTTTGGAATAACTCTGTAATCCCCAAGGTTTTTGCATTTATACTGTGACTCCAAGGACTTTCCAGGTCTCTATCTTATTACCATGGGTGCAGTTAACTTAATGTATAAATGAAAGCCTGCCATGGGGGGTGGGAGTGGGGGCAGTGCCGGCGCTTCCACTAGGTGACCCTAGGCGGTCGCCTAGGGCGGCAGGATTTGGGAGGCAGCATTTTGCCACCCTTGGCGGAAATTTGGCAGCGGGGAGTCCTTCCGCTCTAGGTCTTCGGCGGAAATTTGGTGGCGGGTCCTTCACTCGCTCCGGGACCCTCCGCCAAAGTGCCCCGAAGACGCGGAGCGGAAGGACCCCTGCTGCCGAAGACCTCAGGCCCCATGAATGCTCAGAGGAGGAGCGCTGCCGCCTAGGGCGGCAAAAACCCTGGCGCCGCTCCTGGGTGGGGGGTAACAGACTTGTCACTGACTTCAGTAGGAGATTTTCTTTCACAAGGAGTACTGAATTGGGTCCTCAACTGTGTTTAGGCCTTGGCACAGGCACTGAGGAGCAGCTATTGGTGGGTAGCGTGATCTAGAGATGTTCGGTCCCAACCTTAACCATGAGTTGACTGGGAACACAACCCACCCAGCTCCAATAATAAAGCCCTAAAATGCGGTTTTACTAGACCTGCAAGAAAGAAGGGATTTCAGTTAAAAACGTGCAATAAGTCTATGGGGTGATATGGGGGCAAGGAAGCAACAGGAGCACTTCCCCAGCTCTATCAACATTGTCCAGACCCACAAGAAAAAATACAGTTGAATTTAGATAGCATTTTCAAAAGACTTAGAGACCCTGAGTCTCTACTATACCTAAGCTGTGCTTGGACATAGTGGAGCAGGATGGCCTCACGGAGCCAGATGTGGCTCTCTGATTCAGAGCTCTGTGGGGTCCTGTTCTGATTTACACATCTGATGCTGATAGTATAAAATCCCTTACACCATTGGAGGTCTGGGCATAGCCCCTTGCCCCAGTCCTACACTCACATGGCCACTTTCTTTGTCTTATGTTAGGGGGAGTGGTGGCTGATGTACAAGGTGACCATGCTGTCTGCACCAGCACAGAGGGATCTACACCTGGGACTCTCTGGCTGGGTTAAGGCCATGTTGAACAAAATGGCCCTAGCAGAAAGTTCAGGCTACACAACCATGGGGGAGGGGAGAGAGGGTTGATCCTGTGAGGTGCTCCACACCCTCAATTCATTGAGCCTGGTTTGCATTCACACTCAGGCCCATTTACACCACTCAGGCATTTACAGCCACTTTCAGGGCAAAGAGGCCTCAGTGTAAGTAAGAATCAGAACAACCAACTACATGAAGAATTAAAGGGACGTAGCACCTTGCAAAAATCCAGCTAACAACACTCCTTTCTGTTGCTACCATGAATAGCTCACGCTGCAGATAAGCCCTTAAATAATTTTAAAGAAAGGAAGCGAAACATCCTCTATATAAGACTCTAACATCACTTCCCCCCCCCCCTTTTTTTGTTTTACTCTTCTTTACTTGCTTTTAATTTCTAAACTGGAAACCTTTCTACCAGACAACTATAAGAGAAAATATTGTTAAACATACCGGGCTAGTCGATTACAAAGATATTTCAGTGTGACTTCCAGGGTGATTCCTTTTTCTGAGTGATGAACTATGTTTAGAAGTGACCTGGAACTCAACCAGCCACTAGAAACAAATTAATATTATGTTTAATATTTCCCCAACCTTGGAGACTGTCCCTATTAATAGGTTTCTTGTGAACGTGCTAGGTTAATAGCACCAGAATAGGACATCCTGGGTCCATAGGCTAGATACAAGTTTTGTTCTACTGCCCCACCAGTGTGGTACAGACATGACCGGATTCTCCATGCCCACTTGATCCTAGGCTTCTGTCCCAATATTTTTGTCAAGTCTGCCATTAAAGCAGTGTCTTTGTGTGTGTCAGATTTGGACACCTGCTCACCAGTAATTAGACGGAGAACACCAATCCATTGTATATAGGCCACCAAACAGCCACTCGGTGTTTTTAAAAAACCCAAATGGAAATATGTTTTCTTTCAGATACAGATTATTATGGAAGCATTGGATACAACTCCATACTTAAGGCTGAGTTCTGTCTTGCACTTAGAGCAGGGAATCAACCTCTTTGGTTTTGTGTGAAAAACAGAATATCCTCCCCAAAATTGCAGCACTTATTCTTAGAGTACAGAATGAATTTTCTGAGAATTTACAAGCAAATCTGTTAATTAGTTTATGACTTGCAATTAATTAAAAACTTGGACCCAGATCCTCAAAACAATTTGCCTCCTAGCTTCCACTGATTTCAATGAAAGTTAGGAGCCTAAACAACTTTGAGAATCTGGGCCTGGATCCTTTAAGAAATTTTGCATGTGTGTCAGACTTTTTTTATTTGTATTTTTTGGTCTCAAATGATCTTAACAATGGAATAACACAGGCACTTCAAACTTTTCATGCAGTTAAAATTAATTGAAATCTTATGTCTGGGCTATATTTGACTCAGGTATGTTGGTGACTCAAAGCTTTATGGTGAAAATGATAGAACTCAGATCTGTTAGCTCCAAACCACATGGCCCTAGCACCTGAATGAAACCAGACTCTCTCTCCACTTTTAGCAGCACTGGCCTCTGACATACAATTGAGCAATTCTGAGTCCATCCAGTTAAAGAAAGTGGTGTAGATACGTGAGACAGTTCACTAATACAAAAGCCAGGGATATGGAAACACAGGCCTGATTCACCATTGCCTTGTGTAGTTATCTGCATTGTGCAGATAAATTCAGATCCACTGAATTTCTACCAAATCAGACTTTGCCACTCACTTACACCAATGGTACCATCTGCATTCACTTTGCACAGAAGTAAATGACTGCTCCGAGTGCAAGGCAATGAGAATTGGGCCCACAATGTTTACAGAGCAATAAACCATAGTTGCTAGTAGTTTAAATGTCAAAGCAACCTTTAACAACCCACTAGAATGCAAACAGTCAGAGCTTAAATGAACCCAGATAATTTAATCTTATTACCTGATCAGAAAAAATGTGTCAACACCTAAATAAAAAGGTCCACTCCGAGAATAAACATATATGGGATTTTTTAGCACTCGTTCTTTCCATTCCAACACATTATCTGTAGTGAAATATAAAATGTATAGTAAAAAAGTAAGAAACATAGGATGATGTGTTTTAATAACATATAACGTCACACAAGGAAGGCAACATCGTCTGGGAGATAGAGAAAGCACTAGGATGGGAGTCAGGATTCCTGGGTCTTATCCCCTGCTCTGTTATTGACATGCTATGTGATGTTGAACAAGTTACCACCCTGGGCCTCTGTTTTTCCCATAGATGAAATGGGGACAATAACGCTTATCTTCTGTAAAGAACTTTGAAAGCCATGGATGAAAAGCACTATGTAAGTGCTAGGCCTTAATATTATCATCCTCTTAGGTTTGTCTATGCATCCATCACCCTAGTGTCTAAATACCAAATTCTTATAACAAATTACTATTTATTTCCCTAGGAATTCTTGGTTTAATAATATCCAGTCCTACACAATAAATTCCAATTACATTTCTCAAGTTGCTCCATCTCTTTTCTCTCTCTTTTTTTTTTCTTTTTTCCTTTTGGATAAAGTTTATCTGTGACAGTTTTCCACCTGAATTACTCCTAACCAGAATATAAGGCTTTCACCATAATCCTCTGTCATGGAGAGAAATGTGGAAAATAATCTTAAATTTCTCTATGATCTCCTTGATGGACCTTTTGGCACCCTGGCTGGTCTAGAAGATCTGTAGACTTTCTATTGGGCATCATCCTTATTACTTCCTTTAAAGAAACTCTTTACTTTTTCACTGTGGAGTGTATAGCCTCATAGTGAGCCCTCTTGCCCATACTACTTCCTCATAATTATTTAGGCCCCCTAAAAACATAAACATAATCTGCTGGCAACAAGTTCCTCTCTGCTTCCCCTGGGGAATGTTTACAGTCTATGGAGTATGTACCTGACTTCCAAGTATGTTATAAAACTGTGATTTGCCTGTGAGCACACAAAATAAACACCGGTCTTTCTTTAAACCCAATAATGTATGTTAATTTGTCACATCCCCCATACCTAAATTCTGCCAGGCTGCCATCTGACTGGTGTGTCCAGAAATTATCCATACAAGACTCAAAACTCGGATACCATTTAGTGCAGAGCAGACACCTTTAGAGGATTTCACTGTCCATATAGTTGGAAGATTCTTTTGCAGGGAAAAGCATTTTAGAGTGCTGTCCAGGGCACCTAAAAAAGCTAGAATAACAAAGATGAATTCACCCTGGAATTTTTAACCAATGAATTTTGTATCATTAACATAAAAATGGCATTTCTCTTTTTCCAAGGGCTCCATTTTACTTTCATAGAGTTAATGCGTGTTTTGCCATTATCTTTGATCCTGATCCCCAAACCATTAAAATCAATAGAAAGACTCAGAAGGGATTTGTATCAGGTTCCTTAGCAAGTGGAGGATTGGGCCCCACAACATCAAGGAGGTGATATTTAATGACAATTCAAGTTGTGATAGTTTGGTAACATATAAATCATGTAAATAATCTAATTTGGCATTGTAAAATCCAACAGAGGACTAACCAAAAACATCAAAGAAAGAATCTATTTTTCAAATTATCAAAGAAAATTGGATAGACTTTTCCTTAAAGATAGATTTTGCCCAAAATATTACAGATTATAATAATAAATGAAGAGTTTCAATATTGTCAATGAGTAGTTTCAGTGAGATCTTGTTTCACTCTTGATTTATACAGTATTTTCCCCCACACGTGGTATTCTGACGTAGATAATTTATAGGCAAGGCTGATCCAGGGATTAACGTGCCCTTACACAAATTACATAACAATTAAACAAAAAACTGTTAAGCATTAAAAATTATGCAAGTGGCCAGTTGATTTACACAACTATTCCACTGGCCATATGCCTAGTACATTCAGTGAACAATAATATTCCCAGGGGGAAAAAACCCTACATATTTCACGAACGGCTTTAGCTCTGATACACAGCACATGGCCTTTCAAGTTATATATCCCTGTGTCTAGAATGGTTTTTGAGATGTAATCACATGTCCACTAAGAGCCAGACTTGGACCACCTAACTCGGAGCCTGATTCTGCAGCAATTATTCACCAGAATTAATCACCTTAGTCACCTAAGCAGTTCCATTTACTCCACTGGGACAGCTCATGTGAATAAGGATTCATCATTTGAGCAAGGTTTGGAGAATTGGGTCCTCATTTATTGTCCTTGATTTTTCTAATGTGGGCCCGATCCAAAGCCCACTGAAAAGACTGGGAGTCTTTCCATTGACGTCAATGAACTTTGGATCAGGCCTCTTCTGCTTTTCATTTCTTTTTAATTTTTAGACATTGAACTTCTTTTCAAACTAGTATCTATTATATTTATATATGTAACTTTGCCTTTGACATCACCAAAGCATTTGATTTGACTATGGCAATAAAATGACTAACAGTTAAAATATAATAACATTTAGGGATCCACATTCTAAGGTCCAACAGGTTTTATTTGCTATGTATCCAAACCTTGCACAGGATAGTTTTAAGCCAGCCGTTTCTTGTAATATAAAATATGGAAACCAATATTGAAGCACTGGTACATTTATGATACATGTTTGATGTGCTCTTTAAAAGAGATATCCTCAGGCGATATCTAAAACCAATCTTGTATTTTGTTACAGTAGAGCATTTAATCTATTATTTCCCAAATGTGTACTCTGTAAAGTATGACTTGACATGCTTGTGGTCTTCATACAGAGAAAATACGTACTTTTCTTTGTGTAGCAGACATCATCAGAAACAACTGGCAGCACCGAATTCATTTTATAATGATTCCGTCTGATATCTCCCTTTGATTCTCTCTTATCTTTCTCATTTGAAGATGTGCTCCCGTAATTTGCAGAAGGTAAACTGTCTGATGGTGATTCATCAAATTTCACTTCCCACCTCACAGCGGCAGCATAAACAGTTCCAGTGATTGGTAAGACAATAAACACAATGCTAACAAACCTGGAGGAAATAAAGTTCATTACTGCAGAGTGACAATCACTTTTATAGGACACGTTTTTAAAACTGATGTCCCAAACCCTCCCATACTCACAAACAAATAGCAGCAAACGCATCAATAGAAAAAAGGCCTTTAGCACATCTGGCTACACTCACAACTGAGACTGTAGAATTCAAAGTGAAGAGAGATGGGAAAGGTGATACAAAAGAGATGGTCTTGAATTTAAATATATCTGTCAAGAAAGAATGAATTCATATTAGAGTCCCAGATAAGGCAGCTTTTTTGATTATAGATCTTAGCAGCTTGTTCAAGAAAGTAAATGGAAAGATTTGTTCCTTAAGGCCCAGACTGTATTTCTGTTTAGTACAAACAGTTTTATTAAACAACTGTCCATCTGTAGGTCCAAGCTGTAAACAAATTTTCTCTTCCAAGAATATTAAACTTTCAGCAATTATTTACTGATACTTATCATAGACAGTAACTGCAAAGATCTGGGGCAGGCTGGCAGGGTTCAAGATGAGTGTCTGGCCCTTTTTGAGGGGTTCTCTGAAGGAGCTGAGTGAAACCTGAAAATGATACTCCATCTTTACTTATTAGTTCCCACTCATAGAGCTGTCCTTTCATAGGAGCATGGTCACGTTTTTTGGCCTAGTTGTGTTTTGGCTTGTAGAGCCAGTTTGGACCCTTAGCTTGGATTCTTGAGTATGACAAGATCCTAGGTGTTGAATTTTTATAGGCCTTCACTGCGTTCCGAGCACTGTCATTTCCCCCTCCTCCCCCCGCCCCCAAAACATGTGGGGTTGAATCTGATTTTATTATTTAATATTGTTATTATTTTTGTTACTCCTACTACTATATATAACACAATTGGCTCAGATTTTTGAAGGCACTTAAGGGAGTTCAGTACCCCCAATGAAATTCAGCATGAGCTGGGTGCCTGACTCTCTTAAACTACTTAGGATATGTCTACACTGCAATAAAACACCCACAGCTGGTGTGGGCCAGCTAACTCAGGCTCGTAGGGGTCAGGCTGAGGAGCTATACAATTGCAGTGTAGATGTTCAGGCTAGGGCTGGAGTCTGGGCTCTGAGCCCCCACGAGGGGAAAGGGTCCCAGAGCCCAGGCTCCAACCCAAGCCCCAGTGTCTACACTGCAATTTTATAGCCCCACATCCTGAGCCCCAGGAACCCGAGTCAGCTGACCCAGGCCAGCTGGGAGCGTTTTACTGCAGTATAGACATGCTCTAAAGGTCCAACCCTGCTACCACTGTAGTCAGTGGAAAACTCCCATTGACTTCAATGGGAGCAAAATCAGACCCTTAGTAAATAAGAGACTATGTTTATGAAAAAATAAAACCAGTGTAAGACACACACACACACCCTTTCTGCCATGTGATTTGATCATACTGCATAGTACTCTCCCAGAGAGTTGTGGGAAATTTATTAGGGAATTATCATTCTTCCAGCACCAGTAGACACAGCCTCCCCGTTGGAGGAACACAGGAAATTTTAGCAGTGGGAAGAATATACATTTAAACTCTGAGTTAGCAATATTGGCCCCACTTCAGGAGATACAGCTCAGGAGGAGTTGGTGGCGGCTGTGGTAATTTCTGGTGGCCTCCCACCACTGGTCTGCTGGCTCAGAATAATCTGAATGCTCTTTGGCTGAGCCACACCCCTGGGATTTGCCCCCAACCTCTCTGTCCCTCACAGCTGCTCGCCCAGCAGAGGCCTACTCCATTACTGTCTGGAAAACAGACCAGCAGGGGTATTTCCTGGGCCTGGTTAAGCTGGTTTGCCAGTCACAGCACAGCAGGCAAGCCAGTGGAAAATACAGCTGGTTGAAAAAACAGGAACCAAAAAAAATAAAATATTGTCAATAGTGTTATTAGGAGGTTGGTTTTTTTTAAAAAAACGACAATGCCATTTTTGGAAAATCAAAACATTTTCAACATGCTGTACTGCCAGGTGGAGGCCAGAGCAGGCATTTACCTCCAAAAGTTTGTTTTCCTTCAAATAAAGTACTATTATTAATATTTTTTTAAGGAGAAAGGAATTGTCAGACTGGCTCAGGCCAGTGGACCCATCTAGTGCTGTTTCCTGTCTCTGACTATGGTCAGTATCAGCTGCTTCAGAGGAAGAAACCCTGCCTTAAGCAATAATCTGCCCCGCTGCCCCAGGAAAATTCCCTTCTATCCCCAATAGCTAAAGGGTGGATTATGTCAGGAGGGTTTGAATTCCTTCCAAAATGCTTGTGTTGGCTTTGGTTTAATTTTTACTGTTATAACCCTGGATATTCTTGTTATCAATATAAATGTCTAGTTCTTCTTTAAATGCAGTGTTGTTGTAGTCGTGTCTGCCCTGAAGAAGAGCTCTGTGTAGCCTGAAAGCTTGTCTCTCTCACGAGCAGAAGCTGGTACAATAAAAGATATGACCTCCCCCACCTTTTCTGTCTAGTTCCTCTTTAAATCTTTAACAGCATGTTCCAGTGATAATTCTCCATAATGATAGAAAAGTGGCCCAAGCGCAGAGAATGGCAGCACAGCTTGATATGTATCAAGTGTTCATTTTCTGTGAATATGGAAATTCAGTAACTATCAGTAGAACAGTACAATTAAACCCGAGAAAGGCCTATTAGGTTATCTAGCCCATCCTCTTCTGGCAGAAGCTGAATAGGTAATCTGTTTGGCATGAAATGTGTCAATTATAGGGTGCTATAGCCAGTGTATTTAGCTCTGGAAAGTTTGTATTTTTAACTAGACTAAGTAGCAGCTAACGTATGTAGGGCCAGACCCTCAGCTGGTATAAATCGCATAGCTCCATTGTCTTGAGTGGAATTAGGCCAATTTATACCAGCTGAGGGTCTGGCTCCAACTCTTTGCCGAGGATTGTTATGATATGGTAGTGTGGCAGTATCCTGGCAAGAGATGTCTTGAATAGAAAACAGGAGTCGCTAACATTTGTTAATAATTATTTGTAATATGATATTGCTTGGAGGCCCCATCATTATTGAGGCCCTACTGCATTAGGCACTGTACATACATAACATAAAGATGGGCAGGATCTCAAAAAGATTACAACCTAACTATATGACAAGAGTCAATGGTTGGGATCAGTTACAATGAGATCATTATGATCACAGCACACCAGCTATCTAGCCACTGGCAGTGTTTGGTAGGCAAACTGGAAGAAGTGTTAAACAGCATGGGGAGATTAAACTCATTAGTAATTCGTTATTTTGCCTGCTGCATACGACAATGTTACAAAATGTAGGGGCGAGATTAAAGTTAGCCAGGCAGTTAAAGCTGGTTAGGGTTATAGTGAGTGAGGAGGGCTTATATGGCAGTAGGGATCTGTCTGGATCCTTTCACTGTTTGTTCTCAGAGGTTGTTGGATGAAATTTGCAAAGCTACCTATGAGATCTGGACACAAAATCCCCATTAAAATTAATGCAAACTGAGTGTCAAAATCTCGTAGGTAGTTTTGAAAATCTCTGAATTTAATGCTTGGGATTTTTGTAATTTTTTGTAAAGAAAGAAGAATATTGTTTCTGGATGCTGGCTGGACTCCACCAAAACAAACTCTCAACCTCAACGTTTTGCTTTTTAAAAGGTTGATAAAAACACATGCTTTTCTTACCTAATATTGCCAACGTTGTAATGTCTTCATCGTGGCAGGAGTCAGGAACACATATACCAATACTGTAATCAAACCCTTCCTGGAAGACATAACGCTCCTTAGCACTCTGTCCAAAATGTTTACAAACAACCTAGGCTGAGAGGTAGAAGCCTAGGCAGAGGATGGACTCAAAGGGACTTAGATTCCCTAAACCCATAGAATTTCAATGGAATTTGATTCAAATTCCATTGAAATTCTATGGGTTTAGGGAATCTAAACCTTAGCCCCAGTCAATCTTAAAATCTTAAAATCTTAGCCCTAGTCAATATTTACAAGATGTCTGTGGAGAGTTAGTTCTTCATATGATTGTGTTTGGTCCTTGCTTTGGTATGCACACAAAAAAGGCACAAGGAGCCTCCAAACACCACCACTGTGCAGGGGCCTGGTCCAAATGCATTCCAGGCCAGAACCACCCAGAGTACCAGCCACCCCAAAAGGGCCAAGGAAAAGGCATAGCCATTGCCCTATCCCCCACTGTAACTGGCTAGCGGTGCTGGCCAGCAGTGGAGGGGAATGCATGTGGTACCCAGGAAAAGGTGGTGAAGGGGTAATGCTTCCCTGAGCAATGTTACACTCCAGGAGGTGTTAGTGTATCTGCCCTAAGGGGAAAGGGTGAGGTGACTTCCTATCCCTATGAAGAGCCAAAGGGATTGAGTGGGAGTCTTTGTAGCTGGTGACTCTCCCCAGAATAAAAGGCAAAATGAGGCAGCAGTCATCTAGGGTGACCAGATAGCAAGGGTGAAATATCAGGACAGGGGGAGGGGGTGCATAGGCACCTGTATAAGACAAAGCCCCAACTATTGGGACTGTCCCTATAAAATCGGGACGTCTGGTCACCCTACAGCCATCTCACCTCCCCAGAAGGGCCTGGGTGTGAGGCACTGGGGCTCAGCAGGTAGCAAGAGGGGACTCACCAGACAATTGCTCACTCACCAAGAACAGAGTATAGCAAAAGTAAAGTTTTGGAGTAGACTGTCCTACAGCCTGGAAGGGAACCGCCACAGCTCAAGCTGGCTGACCTTTCTCCCGTTCTTGCTATAGACCTGGCCTGATGGTCAGATTTGCTAAAATCTGATCCCATCATTGGTTTTGAATGAGTTTAATGTTCTTGCCAAACACTCTTCACTGGCCCAGTGTTAACTCCACTGTGATAGCCAGATTCCAAAGTGGGTGGCTACATTCCGCCAAACTAAATTCTTCCTGCTAGTTCAGTCAGTATTTCCTGTTCTAAACTGTTGTGTAGAGTTGATGTGCTGGATTCTACCAAAGCAGTGACTGCATCACAGTGATGGGTCAAGTGATCCCTTGCCTGCCTCAAATGGATTTTTGTGAGGCTTAGCTAACTAACGTTAACTCCTCCAAGGAAAGGTGCTGTAGAAAAGCAAATTATTAACATGATCATTATAATGCACTATCAGGTTCACAATAATAATTAAAAACAAACAATGCAAATGTCAGACAAAAAGCAAAATTGTATTCAAATATTTTCTTAATCATTTATGACAATAAGAATAAATAAAATAACTCTCTTGTCCAAGCAAATTGAGGGATATTTCTATTAAACATGGAGTTTGGCTAGTATTTAATCCTCACATTTTGTTTTCCATCAAAAACCACTTATCTGATTGAAGACATCAGATATTAATTGTGTATTTGTTGCTTATTAAAAAAGAATAATTCAATGGGTCTCCATCAACTGATGAGGATTTGATGATAAAATTTGCTGTCTCCTGCATTTAAGATTTATGAATCTGACTATAACAGGGTTAAAAAAAGAACTAGATAAATTCATGGAAGATATGTCCATCAATGGTTACCAGCCAGGATGGGCAGGGATGGTGTCCCTAGCCTCTGTTTGCCAGAAGCTGGGAATGGGCGGCAGGGGATGGATCACTTGATGATTACCTGCTCTGTTCATTCCCTCTGGGGCACCTGGCATTGGCCACTGTCGGAAGACAGAATACTGGGCTAGATGGACCTTTGGTCTGACCCAGTATGGCCGTTCTTATGTTCATTTTGGGTCATATTTGAACTTACAACTTATCTTTACTGTGTTTCTTATGTTGATCTTAAAAAGTATGTAATTTTTAAATTTTATTTATTTGCCTAATGTAACACATTTGAAATGTAACATGTTGACAAACAGTGCAGGTGGAATATCTCTACATGCAAGTAACAGAGTGGAGGCTGATTTACCTTATAGCAATCCCTAAAAGTATTTGTGACGGTTAAGGATGAGATTTCAGTGCCTCCAGTGTTCTTGGAAGTAAGATATTTTCAAATGTAGGATCTGATACTGCTCACGAAACTCCCACTGAAGCCAAGAGGAATTCCACATTGCTCATTTTACTGTTATTTCATCCTCTCTACTATCCCTATCTCCATTTGTCTATTTGGTAAATCTGCCGAACACCTATACTGTGACTCTCTGGAGTAGGGACTATCCTCTTTGTTACTTATCTGTACAGTGCCTAGCACAATAAGGCACCTCATCTTCATTAGGATTCCTGCTCACTGCTGTAGTAAATAAATAATAGCAAACAAAGACATCATCATCACACATCACACACTTGCATCATCTTTTACATTTTAGCTTGATTGAAAACTAACAAATTTGGAAGCCATTTTTTTGCATGTAGAATCCACTGTCTCAACCCTTTGCAAGTGCAGGATTCCTAATCAGAAATCTAGCAATTTTCAAAAGAAGCGTAGGAATGAAGATAAGTTATTACTGAAATTTAGTCAATTATTTTATGTCAATAAACTGTCAGATGAAGGCTGAGGGGGTAGTTGACTTGAAATTATTGTAATTGTGAATTCTCAGACAAAATCTATTTAGGTAGAATTTATGGCTTTGTAGTTCAGATTGTAAACTCTGTGCAACAGGAACTGTCGTTTTGTTCTGTGTAGGTATAGAGCTTAGCATGAGGTCCCGATCCACGACTGGGGCTCCTGCATACCACCACAATTCAAATAATAAATAATAATTTCCTGAATTCAATTCCAGTCATTATTTTTGCATACTGAAGGGCCTGAGTCTATATTCCTTGCATACTCAGTTGACGTCAGCAGGCGTTTGGTTTCATAGGTGACTACAGGATCGGCACCTAAGCATTTACGCAAGTTTTAGTCAACTGTAGCACACCAGTATAACATCAATCAAAATAATATAGTACTTGAAAAGAGTGTACCTGCTGCACTTGCAATTTGCAGTATTGTCCTTGGAATTTACCTGAAGGCACCTTGGCAGACAGACATTCAGTGTAGGATCCCAGTCTGTCTGTATTTCCACCAAGGATATTGCTACCAAGTTTTCCCAAAGAATCGTACACTGAAATTTCAAAACAAATATACTGAGTAAATAAAGGTCCTTAGACAAAGCTGGAAGCCATGCATCCCATAGGAAATTAACACTTCTTTAAAAGTCAGGCTGTCCAATCAGAGAACTCTTTGATAATACAAAGTATGGTACCAACCTGACCACTGTCTTGCCCTTGAACTAAAATTTAGTCTTGACCCAGTTTCATTAGTTAAGAAATAAACTCTGTGGCAACCAGAATTTTGTTTCTCAGTGTTATCAGGGGGAAAAAATCATGTTCACGCCCCACTCTGAATTGTTGTATCCCTCTGTCCATAAAGCCAGGGGTGTCAGTTACCAGAAGCCCAACCTAAAATAGCTTAAAATAAAATGAGATCTTTAAAGTCCAATATCACAGAACATTTCAAGGCTAAAAGAAATTTCTGTGTATCTCCACCAGTGACAAGCTAGGATTAACCCATTGAAATGAGGAGAAATGCCCTCTGCAGGTTTGCAAGGTGCTTCCAACATACATCATAGACAACTGCAAAATAATGTATTTCATCTGCCATCATGTTACCTTCTTAGACCTTGGTCCTATAATTGAATATGTTAGTACAGACCCACCCCCCACTCCGGAGTTCTGTGAAACTGCATGATAGAGTCTTTGCTAATACATCAAACAGCAGGATTAAAGCTTTAGTGAGACAATTGATTTCACTAGGATGCCCATCTGGGGATGGCAAACAAGATTTGATCCTAAAGGAAGGTTTAAAGCAGAGTTTCCCATAAAAGACATTCCTTGCTATAGTACTAGTGATCCCTGAGGAAAGGATGGTCCTAATGGAAGGATGGTCCAATAGTTGGGCCTCTAGCCTGAGATTTAGGAGAACCGAATTCCCTGCTCCACCACAGAGTTCCTGTGTGACCTAGTCTCTCTGTTCTTCAGTGCCCCCATCTGTAAAATGGGAATAGCATTGGGAAAATGGGAGATACATCTCTACCTCGCAGGGATGTTGTGAGGATAGGTACCTTAATGGTTGTGAGATGTTCAAATAGTATGGTAATAGGGGCCATATAATTACCATAGGTAGATAGATCACAGTTAAATTCCTACCTCTTGGATTCTATATCCCTCACCATTTATATCTGAGACCAAAATTGCATCTGTGGGTTCTTAGAAATACAGAAACAGATTAGCCTTTCCATCTCTGCTCCTAAGTTTTGTAGTGTGGTCTCTAGGTGGCATAGCCCAATTTCACCCTTGTAAACATACCAGAGGTAGAAAAATGTACTTACTCATGATTGCATACGCTTTTGGTTCCACTGCATTCAGATCAGAAAGAAATTGATTGGTGTCTTCCAAACATCTTAGAGAAACGTTTCTTACAGGAGAAGCGTAACGTATTAGAGGCATCAGAAGGAGCATTAACAAGGAGACCGACATTTCTCTACCTCTATTTCCCCTAGGCTCTTCACTTGTGTCCCTTAAATATATCACAAGATATATGTAAGGGACACTCATAATTTCACACAGGTCACAGGAAAATGTGATACTTCCTTATTCTTAATATGCATAGACACGGCATGCTTTCCAAAACAGCTGCAGAGCGACAGAAATGTGCAAGCGTGAAAAACTATTTACGCACCTACTTTCTGTTGAATAAAACAACTCTCCAGTTTCCTGTGCCCTTCCAGCCACCTGCCATCCATTAGCCATGCAGCTCAAAACTGACGTTCAGTCTGGATACTGCTTTTAACCATGTTCTGTGTGTGTGTATCTTTTTACACACACACAAACGCACACTTTAATGGTGCCAATTTAATGCTTACTAATGTAACCCCCCGTGAGGTAGAGTCGTCAGCAAAAGATGCTAAGTTCAATATCTAGTCTTCTCGTGGTTCCTCTTAACAATAAGAAACAGAAGCAGCTCGAGCCCCTATCCAGTAATCCGGGAAAATTTACCATCACCACCTTTGGGTGCCTCTAAAAGGCCATACTTCCCCACCCGCACTCACTGAGACTAGTGTATAATAAAAAAGAGCTTTTATTAAAAGGGAACCCAGCATTAATTTGGGCAAACACCACAACCCCATTCGAAAGCATGTGACCATAAGCAAACCCAACTTCATAGTGCATTGATCAGCATCCTTTGCCTCAGTTTCCCATTTGGCGGTGGGAAAGTCCAATGAACGAATGTCCCTTTAACACATCACTCCCCTCTCCCTCCGCTGCACCCCACTCACAGTTGGTGGTCCTTGGTTAGTGAAGACCCAGAGTCCAGAGGTGCATTCACGGGGTTCACCTCCCACCCTGGTGGGGAGGAGGAAGTGGCATTGAGCAATGCCTCTGCTGCTGTTGCCACTTCTGCAACAGGCTCATAGCTGCCGCTGTCTCGCTGCCACTGCCCTCTCTCTGCCACCGCTCATTGGCACCACGCTCTGCTGCTGCCATCACTAGCTGCTGCTGTGAAATCACATTCGGAGGTTCCACCACATAACCCAGCTCTCGGTGATTTCAGCAGACAGTGGGGAACCTCGCTACCAGTGCAGTTTGTGTTGTCCTTCTCCTGTCTCACACAAGGTCAAAGACTTAGCCCCTAGACTTGTTCAGCAGTGAGAACCGTGCTAGGAACCACTACCTGGAAACAAGAACTCTTAATTAAGCCTAATCAACTCTGTCATTAAATGCTAGAAAGGGACAAGTCAAATAGTGACTAAGACTCTTCAGGTAAACTCCACCCCACCAGGTAAGAACACCTATTCTCACCCACTCTCCTCTTCCCTGATATTTGGCATCCCTACCCTCTGCTTAGCGAGAGAGGTTCAGTTGAGGGTGACCCTCTCAATCAGGACATGCTAAGCACTGTTCTGCTACCCGTTACTCGTACAATAAGGATAACAACATTTCATTACCCCTGCATTCAAATACTAGAGTGATTTGTAACTCAAAACCAGCCAGAATTGATCATTTTGGCAAAGCAGCTCCATCATGCTGCACACCCAGGCAGTGTCTAGGTAAACATGGTCTTCTCCTGAAGTCTTTTCCCCCAGTGTGCCACTAGATGTCAGGGGAGACCCTGCTTACACTGTCGCTGAACTGACAGTGCTAAAGAATTTGGCCCAGAACCTCAAAGATAGGAGTTAGAAGCCTACATACCTGTGAGGATCTAGGCCTGTCTCTCTATCTAGGGAACTTATATGTCCCCCATTACCGTAGTATCTGAGCACCTCACAGTCTGTAATGTATTTATCCTCACAACATCCCTGTGAGGTAGGGAAGTATCCCCATATTTACAGATGAAGGACTAAAGCATAGAGAGGCTAAGTGACTTGCCCAGATCACACAGGAAGCCCATGACAGAGCAAGGACCCAAATCCAAATTTCAGGCTAGTGCCCTAAATAAACCATCCTTCATCTTTGTATTTAGCTTGGTTTTAATGCTTTACATGAGTTATGATCAGATTGCAATGCTCTCATTTCCTAACGCAAAAGATGCGGCTATTTAACTGAAATTAGCATTTCTACATCATTTTAGGCGTCAGGTTTCACATTAGCAACTTGTGAATGGAGCAACAGTGCGAAATGTGTTGGCCAGGTGAGTTTGTAGCAGCACTGACACAGTTTTGACCGTGAATCTGCTGCTAAAAGACAAGTAGAAACCTGCATCTATACACAGGGGGCCATACATAAATTAAAACATCCCAAACTGTTACTTGCATATGAAGATTGAATGTTGCTAGTTGGCTGAGTTAGCATGTTACCTCATGTGATTAGTTAGTCCTACTGGGCGGGGGTTGGTGGTTATCATTCTGCAACTGTAAGTTTAATTGTTAGGGCAGCTAAAGCTTTATGTACAGGCATTAATGGTAATTTAAATCTAAATAAATACATGGAATAAAAACATTTTGCAACAGGCCATTGTGCAAATCAGATAAAGAATCTGAGGCTCTCCCCAGTTTCTGGAGGGTTGTGTGCATTAGGACTTACATAAATCTTTACAAACTTTACTCAATAGTTTCAACAACTCTTTTGTGGTAGGTAAGTAATATTAGCCCCATTTTACAGATGGGGGAACCAAATGAGCACAAGATGGGTAAGTGACTTGAGTAAAGCTAGAGAGGGAGCTGGTGTCACGTGGGACTGGAATTCAGGAGTCCCTTGCCCTCTGTGATTTTGGGTGCTTCAATTTGTGGGTGCCCCACTTCTGACCCCTCAGAAAGAGCTGGTTTTCAGAGGGTGGGTGAGCACTTTTTGAAAAATCAAGCTCCTTCAAGGTGCTACATATCATCACTAGTCATTTTTGACAACAGACACATTTACAAACCAAAGAAAATGTTCTTACCTCTGTTACTCACAACATAGCTTAGCTCATTGAAACTGAAAGATTATGTTTCAAATTCAATTTACTTTCCACTGCTTATGTTCTTTGCTTTCATTTTGCATATCACTTATTGAACAATATAAATTAACTAGTCAGCTTTATTCTCACAATCTGGAAAAGGGGGTAAACAGGTAAGTGGCAAAGTTTGCAGATGATACAAAATTACTCAAGATAGTTAAGACCAAAGCAGACTATGAAGAGTTACAAAGGGATCTCACAAAGCTGGATGACAGGGCAAGAAAATGGCAGATGAAATTCAGTGTTGATACATGCAAAGTAATGCGCAATGGAAAACATAATCCCAACTATACACATTAAATGATGTGATCTAACGTAGGTATTACTATGCAAGAAAGAGATTTTGGAGTCATCATTGATAGTTCTCTGAAAATGTCTGTTCAGTATGCAGTGGCAATCAAAAAAGCAAAAAGAATGTTAGGAACCATAATGAAAAGGATAGATAATACAGTAAATATCATAATGCCTCTATATAAATCCATGGTAAACCCACTCCTGGAATACTGCATGCAGTTCGGGTCATCCCATCTGAAAAAAAGACACATTAGACTTGGGAAAAGTACAGAGAAGGGCAAATATATATATATATATATATTAGGGGTATGGAACAACTTCCATATGGGGAGAAATTAAAAAGACAGACTGTTCATCTTAGACAAAGAGATGACTAATGAGGGAATAACAGAGGTCTATAAAATCATGAATGGTGTGGAGAAAGTGAATAAGGAAATGTTATTTACCCCTTCACATAACCCAAGAACCATGGGACACCCAATGAAATGAATAGACACAAGATTTAAAACCAACATAAGAAAGTACTTCCTCACACAAAGCACAGTCAACCTGTGGAACTGATGGCCAGGGAATGTTGTGAAGGCCAAAACAATATCAGGGTGCAAAAAAGAATGAGATAAGTTCATGGAGGATAGGTCCATCAATGGCTATTAGCCAAGATGGTTAGGGATGCAACCTATTGCTCTGGGTGTCCCTAAGACTCTGACTACCAGAAAACAGGATACTGGGGTAGATGGACCATTGGTCTGACCCAATATGGCCATTCTTATGTTCTTTACCTCAGCATATGGTGGTCTTGGTCTATGGGTTTCAGTGGGAACTGGTGTGGGAGAAATCTCCCACTAGGCCAGAGAGCAGCAATGGTGCTACATCTCCATTACTGCTAGTACAGCTCTGAGACTTCATTAAATCCCATAGTTCCTGCTTCCCCAATCCATGGGGGCAATGTTCCAGGGACCTGTATAGCAGTAGAAAGCTTGAAAAATGTTCTGATATCTATAGAGCATTTTCATACTATATCTATTGTGTATAAATAAGCGTAACAAGTAAAAGGGGCCTTAATTTCAGAACATATTGCTCCCAAAGGTTATAAAGCCCATGTATCATGACCATAATAAAAAAGTCACAGTGACAGGCATGATGAACTCCAAAGTGCTTCCTCATGAAATGTAAAATCCATAACTGCTCACTAAGGAGCTCTTCTATTCTCTTATGGTTAGAGTTATTGTTGTCACTTGAGCATAGAATAAATATTACCAGTAAAACTGTGTTAGGTACATAAAATCTATAGAGAGGAAAGTGTAAGGGATTGGATTGGTTAGGAGCTTGATAATTGGACATACTATCAGGATCCCAACAAGGCCAGTCAGAACCAAGAGTCAGAGCAGGGGCAAACCTGAGGCTGGGAGTAGTGGAGGAGTTCACAGTCAGGCCAGGGTCAATACTACAGTTCAGAGTCTGAGTCAGATTTCAGGGTCCCGGTCAGGAGGCAAAGTCCAAGTCAAGACAAGGTCAAAGCCAGGAGTTCAGGAACAGAAATGGTCATGGCAGCTACAGAAGACCCACACTATTGCCTAGACGCTTCCTAGAATGCCCCAGGGGTTTATATAGGGTGGGGAGCCAATGAGAAGCCACGAGGCTGCTGCCTGTCAGACCCCATGAGGTGGGACTTCCCATGGTGTGTGTCCAGAGCAGGCCATGGAACACAAGGTGATTACAGCTGTCACTGGGTGGCAGCCTGGCAGCTCTGCAGGCCTGCGTTCTAGAGCTGGGGGGGGTCTTACATATAGAGCTTTTCACTGGCTTAAACTGGGCCCAAGTTGTAGTGAGCTAAAGTTGTTGCTGGATGGAGTACAATGTAGGTAACGTGTTTGGTAATCCCAGCCTAGTATCTACATCACAGAACCCCCACAACAAACTAACATTGATTGACAACCTTACTGCAGCTTCAGAGGGTATGTCTATACTGCACTGTGGGCCTGCTGACTTGGTGTTTCCAAGCCTGCTTTTGGACATCCAACTGCACTATAAATCTGGGCATCCAATTGCTGGGCCTGGATCTCCCAGTCATGCTAACACATCCGTACTGCACTACTCAGACCGTCTGTCTCAGGTCTGCCACTTGAGCTGCAGCCCCACTGCAGAATGATGGGGATTAGACCCAAGTCAGCAGGACTGGGGCACTGACCCATCACCCTAGCAGGGTCCTAGCACCTGGGTTCTGAGTGCTTGCTGACCTGATTCAGACTGATTTGTGTGTGGACAGAAGGGGTGCTTGGATTCAAACCTGAGTCAGAACCTGGGCTTAGTGTGCCGTGTAGACATGCCCAGAGATGCCAGGGTCTGAATGGACATGAAGACTGACATTTTCCTTCGATCTTAAGGGTGGTCCCTGCAGGTCAGAGCACATTTTCCAGGCAGTGTTTGGTTACTTACGTGGTCACCACACATACAGTACCTGTTCTGTAGATAACACATTTTATTGGGCCTGTCTATATGTACTACGCAGCAGTAGTGCCAAGTATAAACCCTTCAGTTTTGATCCTGATCCTACTGAAGTCCCTGAGTGTTTTGCTATTGATTTCAATGGGTGCAGGCACTGGCCTTTAAGGAGACTAAAAAGAAAATTAAGATCAAATGAACTTAGTTGCTTGTCTGATCATCATGTCCTCAAACTAAACAATGAGGATTTTAGTGGCTGTGTTTTAATTTCCAGGATGAAGTAGAAGGGTAGTAGGAAAATACAATATACTCTGATCCCACTATGTTCCTTACAGCAGTATGAACATACTTCACACATGCAATTGAAAAAATAGAGGGGGAACTGCCCAAGGTAGGAAGAGAAACTTGCATGCTGGATTGTACCCTTTTGTTTGTAGCTGTCATAGGAAAATTACAGATGACACACAGTATTTTGATGTTTGCAGATTTTCTTTGGAAATAGGGTCAAATTATACAATTTGCATAGCAATCATGAGTGGTGGAGAAGGGAAGATCAAAGTGAGGGGACACACAAAATCCTATTTAAAATTGCTATAATTTATAATATCATATTAAGAGCTTGAAAAATTCTCTTTTTTCTACCAGTTTAATTTTCCATTTGGACAAAATGAGTCCCTCACCCCTCACAATTCTGTTTCTTATGAAGCACAATGCAGTAGTAAGTGAGCATACAGGAACAGACCCTTGGGACTTGTGTACACTGGGAAAATATACCAAAAATTTCCCACATGTTCTAGCATGTATTGGATTCCTATCAGGGAGACTTCTCTAGACCCTGCAGGGGAGTGATCCATCTTTCACACCAGTCTCTGGTAGCAGATGCCTCTGATGTTTGAAGCCTCCCACCTCATGCCCACAGCTGCTGGAAGGGAGAGGAGTAGGGCTGGTTGGAAAACAATTCCATTTTGCAAAAATATCAAGGTTTCAACATTTGTTTTTGTTCTGCTACAGAATGAAAGTGAGATCTTTCAAAAAATTTCACAAAAGAACACCCCAGAATAGCTTATAGCTTGGTGGTCAGGGCCCTCACCTTGTATGTCAAAAATACAGATTCAAATCCCTGCTTTGTCTGATTCAGAGTAGAGACTTGACCCAAAGTGTCCCACATCCCAGGTGAGTATCATAACAATGGGGTAATTGAGTAAAGCTCTCTCTCTCTCCAGCTGTGGGGGTCCTTACATCGCTTGAGGCAGTCAAGGACTCTGGGAAACAGCCACATGTTTGGATAGACTGTGCTTGTTGGGCATATAGATGATTCTGAACCTGGCTTGGAGACATTGAGAGTGAAGCCTGGCGTGACCTAGAAGTTGCAGACAAGACCTTGGTGGGTCTGAGTTCTCTGCTGCAGAATAGAAAAGAGACTGGACATTGTGACAAACCTGGCTGTAGGTAGGCATGCCCTGCTGATTGTGGAATCCAGGACGGCTCCAATGAAGTTGGTGTGTTGGACAGATGTTAAAGTGGAGTTCTCTATACAGAGTTGAAGGCCCAGGGGGTGGAAGAGAGCTAGGCCTGATTGGTGACAGACTGAACCTCAGAGAATGGAACAACCCTTGAGGGACCAATCATACAGGTAGGGGAAGACAACTATTCCCATCCGTCAAAGATGACTGTGACTACTGAGAGGACCTTTGTGAAGTCTCCCGGGGCAATTGAAATAGCAAGAGAAGAACCGTGACTAATGGGGACGAGCCCAACTATGCAGGGGAAGGAACAGGAAGAGAGAGGGTGAAAGAGCTTGGGACTGCTAAGAAGCAGTAACTTTCTCCCAGCCAGCAGAATTAGCAGCAGACTGCCTCTGAAAGCCTATTAGCCCCCTTGGAGGGACAAGCGAGGTAAACAGACAAAAGCTCTGAGGCTCAAGGGCCTTTGGACTCTTTTTAAATGTATGTTTACAGTAAGGTGACCATATTTTGGGAACCAAATCCGGGGCACACAGGGATGGGACCACAGCAAAGTAGCCAAGACTGAAAATGTAAGTTGCGGAGCATAGCAAGGCAATTTTTTTAGCAGCTTACAGTTGCACATATAAACAACAAATATGCATATAATCAGCACGGATGTGACAGTGCACTGAAGAAGTGCATTCAGACACTGGTGACAAACAAGACAAAAACACTGTTCAGGAACGTCAGTTTTCCATACCCACTGTCTGTCTGGCCTATTTAAAGAATCTCTTTCTTGGCTCCGCTGCCAAACGCCATGTTGTGTCCCCAGGCAGCGGCTTGTGCAGCCGCACCCCAATGGCAGCAGCGCAGGGATGGGGGGCGGTGAGCGGCGACGTTTGAGGGGGGACGTCTCCACCCCATGGGGAGCCTAATGTGTCTCCACCACAACCTGCCCCTCCAATCAGGAAGCGATGGGGTGTCATGTGCTCACTCTGCAGACCAATAAGAGGGCAGTGCTGTAGGGGCCCTAATTCAAATTATTTTCAGCTTGCCGTGGAGACAGCTGTGCCATGGAGTTGTGACTTGTGGGCCCCAGGCCCAACCGAGCAACCTGGCTGGTAAGTGCCTGACGGAGTCCTGCAGCACCCTCTTGTGCCAGGGCAGTGATTGCAGCACAGCCCGCCCCCCGGCCACCACACCCCCTACCCAAGTGGTCCCAAGCCCCCCCTCACCCCGGCCTCGTGCCTCCTGCCCCTGAGGGTCTGCAACCCCCCCTCACCCTGGCCTCATGCCCCCTGCCCCATAGCGATCCCTGGAGCCCCCCACCCTGGCCTGGTGTCCTCCCCACCCCTTGTCAGCTCCTGAAGCCTTGTCCTCCAGCTCATCACTAGATGTCAAGGGAGAGCTCATTCAGACCCTGCTTACATCTGGTATAGCTAATAATAATAACAAGAATGGAAGCGTTCTGGATATTTCTCTCCAACGTGTTTATGCACTAGACATATAAACCAACATGAGAAATTAAAAGCAAGGGTATTCAGGGACGAGTTTTGTGAAACGGGAACTCTTCCAGGGACCATAGTTTGCCCAGGCACACAGTCCCTCATCCAGGGACGTCTGGTCCCCTTAGTTTACAGACTCTGCCTTTTTCTTGCCAATTTGATTTGAACCACTGTTATCTGAGCTGAGTGCCCCAGATTGCTTGAAGTGGGACTTTTGCATAAGGGTATGTTCAGCTGACTGTATAATGCAAAAAAATTTCATCCTAGAATCACTGTTTATAGAGGGACTGTCCTGGTCAATGAGCCCCAGAGCCCACCCACGTGTCTTGATTCCATGGTAGCACAGATGGACCTTCGAAACAGGGAATAAGTTGTGCACTGGGTAGTTTTGCATCATGGACCCATCGTAGGAGTGCATGTTTGACTGGGGAAGGAAATATATCTGACAGAGAAGAGAGATGATGGCATTTTCTCAGGATAAGTGACTAAAAGACTTAAGAATAGCCTGACTTGGCAGATCAAGACCACAGAAGGTGGAAAGTGCCATGACCACCATAGGAAACCCCTCCATGAAACTGCACTTGAGGAACAGAACATCCTGGAGGGCTACCCACAGGGGCTGTATGTCCTGAGATATGAAACCTTTCTCTGCTTTGGTGTAGATAACCATCCTGAGATGGAGGTATTTTCCTGTCAGTAAGGAGCCCCACCCCATGCTTAGCTTGTGCTACGAATGCTCTTAATAGAATGTCATCTAGCATATTTCCAACTGAAAAAGGATGCCACTTTTCTAGCCTTCTTCCTTCAACTTGGCAATGGAAGGGGGAAACAAAAGAAAGAAGAGAGCTGGAGAACTGCTTCGAGGAGTTGGATGACACACAGAGATGGGATGGTGGGGCAGCTATTATGGTATTCTATCTCTCTTCTTATGGGCTTATGGAAATTCGAAGTCTTATTTATTTAAATAGCACGTACGTTACCGACAGTGTTAGGTTGTATTTCCATATGCTGTCCTACCAATGTCTATAAACCAATGTCTATAAAACTAGAAGAAATGCTTCTAGGAGTTAGGGGCTTGTTCAATCCCTGTCTCCCATTAAACCTCTGCTGAAATTACTACTAAGGAATGCCAATTCTGCCAACTTGGGGTTTTGACTAGTGCCCATTACCAAATATCTGAATTCCACCCACTTAATAGATTGGCAAAATGAAATCCCTAATGGACAATTTGTGGCAGATTCTTTGATGCACACATGCGCACTTGGAAACTGGACTGTGACCACCAAACTCATGTCACATAGCCTATCTAAAAACTTGGAGCCACTACTAACTTGCAAGTTTTTTGCCCTGTATGTAATGACATAAAACCATTGGTTTGGAGTTTCTCCTTTGTAGGTGTACAATAATGGAAAGGGAACAGACAACAAAAAGTATTAATAATGCCTGTGCAAATTTAACCTTTATTATCTGTTCACTGTATACAAAACACCATTGCTGCATAGTGATAACTTATTTGCTGTACAGTTGACAGTGCTCATCAACAAACAAGTGTTAAAGAGGTATACACTTAACAAAAGGGCAATGATAGCCAGTGCACATAACTGACAAAAACATACCAGGAACCTGCAACTTCAGCTATAAGCTTTAGCATACAGAAGTACTGCATAACCACCTAATACTTGAGTAGTGTATAAAGGGGATAACAAGCATCTACTAATCAACCAACTTAGGAACATGGATGGAGAGAAAAGGTAGAGCTAAATTTTCTGATATACAACACAGAGTGGCAAGAGGAATTTTTACATAGAAGCTCAGGTTTCTAATGCTGTTAGAATTTAATAATAAATAACAGAATCTCACAAATCTTTAAGGGCAAAATGCACCACATTTATTTACATATGAAATGTGTTTAATACAGTTATAATGGACATAGTGTATAGTAACATTTGACAGCAGCAAGACTTTTAAAGAACCGAACAATTACTACAGTATATCATGCGGATATCTATATATACACTATTTTTTTAAAAAAAGGTACAAAATTTGTTTAGGGATACATACAAGGTATAAAATGCAAAAGCAAACAAACAAAAATATAACTCTCACAGAGAACTATATATGAAGGGGACAGTATGGTACCTTTTCTGTACTTCAAGAAAGCATAACCAGTAATATTAGGTATACTTTTTGAAATGACTGAACTAGTTTCAGATGGTCTGTGCTAATGTTGAAAGGCCAACTTTTACTTAAATAGGCTGGTGTATTACCTTCTTGACAGTTGTGGTTGGACATAACACTGAGCACCAGAACATTTGGCATTAGCATACAGAGCTGGGAAATACCAACTCAGACAGCCAAGGAATTAAACTATTTTTTTTTCAAGAGCCAGAAGAAAGGAAAATACACAATGCTGTGTACTCACTTCTGTATAATGTTAAATAAATTATATGACAAAACCCACCATAACTATAAAACGTATTTATCTAATTACATCTTATTTGTTTAATCCACAGCAACCCAGCCCTTCTGTAACAACTTTAACTTTGTGTGACCTTAAAGACCTCCTTGCAGGGCCTAAACAAATTATGTAGTGATGCCCAGTTGTGCAGTAACATGTTTTCAAAAGTGCAATGACTTTCGAAGGAGTATGCACCCTGAATAGTAAATACTTGGTATTTCTGGTGTTACTGCCTAAACCCAACACTGTATTCTCTATAGATGCAGTGACTATTCCTTAGGGAAAGATTTTCAAAACCGCCTGAGAGATTTAGAAGCACAAGTCCCACTGATTTTCAAAATCTTCCCTACACATAAAAGCACTGCTTTCTGGTGCAGTTTCATTAATTAAACTTTCCTTCAGAAGCATTTCATATATAAAACAGTTTAACGGAACCGAAGGAACTGCCCCTGTATTAAGAACTCTGTTGTAAAGAAACTTACTACAAAACAAACAAAACGAACAACTGATTTCCCACTAAATATCAATACAAACACGTAACAAAGAGTATAAAAATTGTTAGTTTAAATATATACAAACTCTTTTCAACTCAAATACTGTTTTAATGCTTGTTGAGCGTATAGACAATGAGGTGAAGAGGATACATTTATGTAGAATATATTGCAACAGCCTGAACCGTACTGTTAACACTATTATACGGAGAACTTTCTATAACAAAAATGTCATTTATATTCCAATGTGGAGGCAGATTTTTGCTTCTCAAATATCTGATCACTTTTCAGCTGAACTCAATCTTTTAGATTTAATGAAGGCCATGCCATGTGTTCTCATATGAGTATTTAAGGCCGCTTCAGTTTCAAATGTCTTTGCACACACTTTGCATTTTCGGTCTGATACCATGTTGTCAGATGATTCATCTTCATGATTGGGTTTATTTTCTTGTTGATTATCCTCCCCAGACCCGTTCTGTTTCGATACTGGCTGAGGCTCCTTCAGCTTATGTACAATGAAGAGATGCCTGGAGAGAGATACATGAGAGGTATAGCAGAGGCCACATTCCCTGCACTGATACGAAGAGCCATCAGATTTGTGCTGAGGGATATGTTCATGAAACTGAAGAAGATTTTCTGTTGTAAAGCCACACACAGCACATTTGTGGACTTTAAAAACATTTATCTTCAACTTCTTCAATGGCTGCGTGATTGCTCCCCTGGGAGGCCTGAATTCCAGTACAGGTTCTTCCAATTTACGCTTTGGACTGGGAACCTAAAAAACAAGAAAAGTGTATTTTATGCAGTTATAAATACACAGTTCTTCTCATGAATATTTACCACTTGTGGACTTAAAAATCTTCCATGGATATGTTTCAATAACCCCCTGCTAAATCCAATCTCTGAAATAATAGAAACAACCATCTATGTTAATAAGAATCAGTTCAGATTGATTTTGCTAGCTAGGTAACAGCATTTGGTGCATTGTACGAACATTAATAAATGTCTTCCAGTATTACTGTATTAAAATATAATATTCAATGATACAGTAATGATGGACATATTTAGGATATCATTCTATCAGCACTTTAGTGCTTACTTTCAGAATCTCAATCTTAATTGGATTTGATTTTATTCCATGCATCATGATGATGACGACGACGACTGTAAATCACCTCCTGATTATTTGTGGCCAAAAGGAGATGCTGGAGAAAGATGACTACTGAGTACAATTTTTGATTACTAATCTACTACCAATCTGTTTCTTCATTTTATTGCTCAAGAGGCATATTTTTCAAGAATCCGTCACTTACCTATTTGGCCCTGAGAATCCACGTTATATTTCAAGACTATATACCTAACATGACCCTATTTTCAAAAAATGTTTGTAGAAAGGGGGGACAATTTCATGGCAACATTTTTTAGGGTAGGGAAACAGTCACACAAAAATTCCCTTTTTAAAAAATGTGTGTTGGTGTCACCACTATCAGCCTCTGACTCAAAGACGTGCATATTTCTTAGTGTACAGAATGAGTTCATCATTAAACACTGAACAAGTGTCATTAACATTCACCCTATGCAACTCAATAGCTCTGATAGCACCCTACAGCCATTTTAGTTTTCTCTTCACTCCTAACATTCTTCATCACACTGAACACTAATTCCACTCTACCTTTTATTTCTGGTAAACACAAAGCACATTTTACTCAGTATGGAAATAAATGTTGATAAAAAAAAATTCAAACATTTGATTAATGTAATGAAAAAAAATGGGACTATTCCAGGTGTCCTGAAAGAAATTCCCAGGCATCAAATGGAAAACGAGGCCTGTCTCAATAAAACCAAGATACTTAATATATATCATGAACATTCAGAGCTCTGTTTTTGGATCAGTGTTCCTCTGGCCAAGGAGGATTGTTCAGTGCTAGTCAACACCGCTCATTCATTCGGCACTGCAGGAGGACTGCCTTATTCTATGGATTACTGCAAATTTTTCATTTTTAAATTACTACTTTAAACTGAGCCTAAATTGGTATTATTACTATGTGATGGTTATTCAGCGTCCTATGTGAAATGAGCTTGGTGGTGCCAGTTTGCCAGTAAACATATGTCCACATAACAAAGCTACCACGAGTTATCAATAAATTGGAATCACTGTTAGAAGTCCTAGCAGGCTGAACAAGGACTGAATAATCAAGGAGACTGCGCTAGCCTCTCACATGCAGGGGTGCTCCCTCCAGCATGGGACTGCAGCACACTGAGGAAGGTTGTACTTCTAGCTTCTGCTTCTATCTAAGCTGTAGTTGTTTGGTTGATAAAAGATTTGGGTTTGCAGAACTTCCAACAGAGCACCTTTAAAAAGGTGCTATTGAAACAACTCACCAAGAGAGAGGCTGAATTCTCTCTCACTTGAAGTCTTTAAGTCAAGACTAGATGTCTTTCTAATAAACATGCCCTAGTTCAACCACAAGCTATGGACCTAGGGTGACCAGATGTCCCCATTTTATAGGGACAGTCCCGATATTTGGGGCTTTTTCTTATATAGGCACCTATTACCCCCCACCCCGTCCCAATTTTTCACACTTGTTATCTGGTCACCCTATATGGACCTGATGCAGGAATTACTGAGTGAAATGCTTTGGCCTATGTTAAACAGGAGATCAGATTAGACAATCATCATGGTCCCTTCTGGCCCTAAAATCTATGTATCTATAAAAAGGTCTAACTTCACACAAAGAAGAACGGACCAAAAAATTCATTGTTGAAAGAGGTACTCCTAAAGTGTTTACCTTTGTGTCTTCTTTTACTTCACTTTCTTCTATATTGGTTGATTCTGTCATTTCTTTCACATCAGGGTCTTTAATGCCATGCATCAACTGAATATGTTTTTCTAACATCAGCCGCTTAGTAAAAGTGCGTCTTGAATCCGGGCAGTGCCTGTATAAATGCAAAGCAGAGATACATATGGTCAAATGTTTACCTTTTTTATAAACAATCTTTTTTTTTTAAAAAAATCAAGACAGATATGAAGTAGTGCACTATATCCAGGCACCAGTGCAATTTGTTAAAGAAAACGCCAATATTTTTCTAACCAAGTTTATATACAAAAGTATTAAAAAGTAAACAAAATTACCAAATACACAATTAATTACAAATATCTGAGCAAATTAACCTCTCTCTCACTGTGGATATCTCTGATGTAACATCCTAGAAGCAGACATACTGGGAAACAAAGTGAAAACTGAAGTATCTGAGCTCTTTCCCCTCTACTCTTCTGTCCACATCACCGGTGGCTAAAATTAGACACACCCATTCTTCATCTCCCCTCCCCAATCCAAGCTTCACCTGGGCAGCAAACGTCTCCCCTACAGTCTGAAATTGGATTCCAAATATCATTATTATTATTATTTGTTTTACTAGTGCCTAGGAGTCTTATTTATAGACCAGGACTCCATTGAGCTAGACACTGTAGAAACTTTTCAGTCTGACCTCAGCCCCGGATTCTTCTAAGTCTCTGGACTTGATTCACCTCCCTCTGTGAACCAGGCATCCCTTCGTAGCTCCATTTCCACTTCACTTGTGCCTGCTGTTCTTGGCATGCATCCAGATTGGTCAAGAGAGCAATCTTATCTCCCCATCTGGCTTGCTCCTTCAGCTGGAGGTGGTTGTGGGGCTTGGATATTATTTAACATACCCCAAAGTGATGTTTGGGTTGGGGATGGGGGTGTTCTAGAATGGTTCCTGGAAGGGGTGTGCCCAGAAGAGAACAGGGGAAAGAGATATACGCCAATATTCTCTTTCAAAATATCTCTATTTTTGGGAATTAACATTTTCTATGATAACTACATTGCTAATTCAAAAAGTACAATATACTTTATGATACAAACAGATGATTCTGACATTAAAATGAACATACACACTATGCTTTCTTTGAAAGGCGATGCAGGTCAAAATAGGAGCTCTTGATGCTCATCACGTGACGAATGGAACAGATGGAACAGTGGCCAACCAGATCATATAATGAGCGACTAATGCAACTCGATACTACTTAGTAGATCAGCTGAAATCAGCCTGAAATGGGTTTAGAGTATGGCAGATCCTGCCCAATAACCAAACAGGTGATACCCATTACTATGCTCATTATTTTAAGTCCATAAAGCAATATGCTAGATCAATGGTTCTCAACCTTTCCAGACTACTGTACCCCTTTCAGGAGTCTGATTTATCTTGCATATTCCAAGTTTCACCTCACTTAAAAACTACTTGCTTACAAAATCAGACACATAAATACAAAAGTGTCACAGCACACTATTAATGAAAAATTGCTTGTTTTCTTATTTTTACCATATAATTATAAAATAAATCAATTGGAATATAAATATTGTACTTACATTTCTGTATACAGTATATAGAGTAGTATAAACAAGTCATTGTCTGTATGAAATTTTAGTTTGTACCTGACTTTGCTAGTGCTTTTTATGTAGCCTGTGGTAAAACTAGGCAAATATCTAGAAGAGTTGAGGTACCCCCTGGAAGACCTCTGAGTACCCCCAGGGGTGCACATATCCCTGGTTGAGAACCACTGTGCTACATTATACACAAGTGGGACAGTACAGATACTCCGGTTGTCATTCAAATTCAGAGTTGATCCATGCATTCATATAATAAGTTAACTGATCTAACTGAATTAATTAGATGTTTGGTTTTGCATAAACAAGAAGTGCAGATAAACTGACAACAGCCTCTACTTTTTTCTTTACCTTGGCTCCATTGATCTTAATGAACATTAAAAGTAGAACTTACGAGCAGGTATAAACTTTCCTAATGCCTTTGTGTTTGATACGATTGTGGCGACATAGACTATGGGATGAACTGAAAGATTTGTCACATTGTCGACAAGGATGTTTCTTCATTTGCTTTAAAGAAGGGAAAAAGAATAAAATATTAACTAGCAAGGTAATCAAAGGCAGCAGACATTTTCAATCTTTTAAAAATAACAAAGTAAGGTTACTTACCAAGATCTTTTATTCTTTGAGGACACTTTAGGAGTCACTGGTCCCAGAACAATTTCTAAACTGTGTGACCATTAAGAGGCATGCACACACCTACCAGCACTGTTACCAGCACTGTAAATTGTAATTAAAAAAGAGATGCCCTTGCCCCCTTTTCAATTCTTCTCTGCCACCAAAGACAGAGGGGAAAAAGGGAGGATCGGTTTGAATTTACATAGGCAATGTTTTCAGATAACTCCAGTTACTTTTAAATAACCCCTTCTCCACTGCCAAATTGCTTCTGCAGATCTTCACTCTGGAAGCAGCAAAGACAACTGCAGGAGAAAGGATGAGGGATACCTAATTGAAAATAGACTGAAGCACTGCTCTGCCAAATTTGATGCACGGTGATTTCATGTCACAACATCAACTCACAGGAAAGATCCCTGAAAAGGCATGCAGAAAGATGGGGTATAGCATGGCATTCCATTGTAGGACATAAGCCTTCTTCATAATTTCGAGGATCTAATGGTTTTATATTATAGACTACCATGTGGAAGGAGGTGGGAAAAACAATCCCAAAAAGAAAGGAAAGAAGCAGAACAATTTATGTCAGTTCATTCTGGGCTCTCAGGAGATTTTTTTCAAAATTGTACTTGCTTGAAATAGACGCAGCTGCAGGTGCCAGCATAAAAGCCCTCTATTGTGTTGTCTTTCTCTAAAAGAGAAAAGATTAATGGAATCATCTGTAGTGATGGTACTCCTAGTGAGAATGGCCAGAGGGTCTCTAGTATCCGAAGAACACTTCTTCCTACTTATGGGCTGCAAAAGCTCAAAGAACAAGCCATTGTTAATGTCCCCTATAACTGATTTAGCATATCACCAATCCAAGAACTCAGCAAGTCAGTCCCTTAAACAGCAGGTCTATCATCTTGAGCTTGCAGGAAAGACACTGCTCACTCAGAAAAGTAGAAGGTTTACAATTAGAAGTTTATCTTGGCAGCCATAATTTAATTTTATTGACAGCTTAAACACTTCAGAAATTGATAAGTCAGTCCCCCACTGGAATAGAGGATTGAAAGAAAAAGCCAAAAGGATGCTGACAGATCTAATGTAGATCACTTTGACTTAGATGAGCCTTCAACTGAGCTAATTAGAACCAGGCTCCTGGTTCACTCAAACTATCCCCTCCCAACTAGGAGACTCTTAGATCCAAGGACTCTCTGGGTCTGAATATGCAACAGATCTGAAAGAACTGGGTTGGACCCTAGATAGGAGCACTGAGCCCATAGAAGGAAATCCAGATCACTCAGACACTGAGCTGAAGTGCTCTGATTTGAGGATTGCTTATACTTGCCATTCAGGTTCAAGTGAGAGGATGGCACTGAGACATAGTCTGATCCAGAGTCTGCCTTGTGCCTAGAAGAAGAAATATCTGATATCTAGGATCATTTCTTCCTTTTATGACAGAGACCACGCCTTTCCTCCAGAGTGACTCAAACTTCCTCTCCTTCCTCTTTTTCTCATGGGCACTGGCCAGGTAAATCAGAATCTCCCAGTATTCCATTTGGGACTTTTGATCCGAGTTCTTGGATCAATGCTTGGGAACTGGGCTCCAGAAGTGAATCCATCTATTCCTATCCATCAGCTTCAAAGGAATAAGCAGCAAGCACTTTTCCAGGAGGATGACATTAAGTTCTGGCTCCATTCATTCCTATCCCCTGCAGCCAAATAGCCCCTACATAAATACCAATTCTTAAACAACTCTCAAACCCATATGTTGATCTCATATGGGCATTTCAATATCAGAGGAGGTACATGTCTTGAATGTAGAGCACCTCTCCAGATCTGCCCAACCTAATTTAAAATCCCCAAACAACCCTAAATCCTAACTTTACAACAGGCTGAGGACAAAAGGGAATGTTTCCGATTGCTTGTGCTGCCAGAAATAAGAGGAACTGAAGACGATTTTAGGGACAGTTATTTCATCTCTATAGTTTCGAATGCCAGATCGTCAGCTGGTGTGCACATCCTCCTTAATGGTTACACAGCTTAGGAATGACTGCAGGACCTCTGACAGAAATGGGGAAAATATATCAAATGGGGTTAATCCTAAATTAGAAGTTTTTACAGACACAGTCCTGTCTGACCCCAACTTCCATTTTATATTTAATCTTTAAAATCGTGACTCCTTAGGCCAGTTGAAAATTTTTTAAACCATTTTCTCCTGTGATATTGCAAAATTATTAGTCCCATTTGAGGGATTAAGACTCTGTTCAGCAAGATATTTAAATATGTGCCTAACTTTAAGCATGTAAGGAGCCCCACTGAAGCTTATGGGACTACTCACATTCTTACAGGTAAGCACTCCATAATTGCCCTGTTCTGGTCATTCCGCCTGAAGCAGCTGGCATTGGCCACTGTTGGAAGACAGGATACTGGGCTAGATGGACCATTGGTCAGACCCAGTATGGCTGTTCTTATGTTTCTTAAGTAGCATGCTTCTTCAGGGTATAAATCCCTTGTACACGTTTCTAAAAGAAAAGACATTTGGAGGGACATGAGCTGAAGACAATCTGAAACCACATTTTTAGAATATATAAATGCCTCATGGTATGCTTTAAAGTTCGGCAAGAGCTATGGATGACTACTTCTCATGGTGAAGCCACGAATGTGTTATATGGGCCATCCAAAAACGTTATACCACATCACACCCCCATGTATTCTCTTTACTCAGCCTATTTCAGAGGAAAAAAAGCTTTTTTTGAGAATGTAATTGTTTTTATTGGTACTATTTTTCATATCCTCCACCTGTAAAGCCAGGCTTCGTTAGCACCATGAATCCAACTATAGAGGCCTCCCTGGAGAGAAAAACAACAAATACATTTTTGAAAAATGGGAAATTCATTTACATCGTTTCACAAAAATTTAGTCTTTTTTCTGTGCTGACATTTTGGAAAAAAAAGTAATTAAAATTTGGAATTTTTCAACAAGTCCTACAGATTTTAGAAATCTGTAAAAACTACCTAAAATAGTTTTCTATACATAATAATGTCATGGTTTTATATCTCAGGACTGCTAGATCTAGAAGGAAGGGACATGTCTCGTTGTGAAGCTAGAATTCTCTCCTTTTCCAAATATACAGATAGAAAATTCCGTATATATATTTCCACATAAAGCTCCTATATCTACCCCTCTTTGGTCATGAGATATGAACCTGACACTAGTGCAACACAGAGTAATGTCTACCTGCACTGCAGGCCATTATAATTTTCAGGAATTTCCACAATTGGGGAAAAAAGGAAACCTTTCTCTAGCACAGTGGTTCCAAAATTTGTTCTGCTGCTTGTGCAGGGAAAGCCCCTGGCAGGCCGGGCCGGTTTGTTTACCTGCCGCATCCGCAGGTTCGGCCGATTGCAGCTCCCAGTGGCCACGGTTCACTGCTCCAGGCCAATGGGGGCTGCTGGAAGCGGCGCAGGCTGAGGGACATACTGGTCGCCGCTTCCAGCAGCTCCCATTGGCCCAGACCAGCGAACCACGGCCACTGGGAGCCGCGATCGGCCGAACCTGCGGATGCGGCAGGTAAACAAACCGGCCCGGCCCGCCAGGGGCTTTCCCTGCACAAGCGGTGGAACAAGTTTGGGAACCACTGCTCTAGCATATTTTGTTTCTTTTGTAAATGTCTGTTACAAGCTGTTCCGATGTTTGAAATGTCAATAGAACAAGTCAGAAAATGTTGGTAACTTTGAAGAAGAGATTGTGCACTTGTGCAGTAATTGTGGATCTTCGAAAAGTATGTCCCTATGGATGATCCACTTCATGTGTGTATGCATCTCTTGAGCCCTTGATCAGAGATTTTCCATTAACTGTGTCTGTTCAGCCCATGCATGCTCCCTACATCTTATTGTGTTGGACACCGGGGCTATATAGGGATGTGCAGGTGAACTGCCCTCAGGTCCTTCTCCACCCAAACGTTCCATAGAGAACAGTCCAAAGCAGAAGGGAAGGCGGGCAGGTAGTGGAGCACCCAAGGAGGACATATCTTGAGAAACTGCAGTTACTGCACAAGATGAGTAATCTTTTTTTCTTTAAGTAGTGTCCTTATGGGTGCTTCACTTCAGATGACTTCCGAGCAGTATTCCCAGAGAGAAGAGGAAGTTTTGGAACTAAGTCCAGAACTGAAGACCGTACTTCATCACCAACTGCCATATCGGACCTAGTGGCATGGATCAAAGTGTGATGTTTAGAAAATGTATATAAAATGAAGCCCATGTTGCAGCCCTAATATCTCAGATACTGACACATTCCTAAGTAATGTTGTGGATGTTGCTTGTGATCTGGTAGACCGCGTTATCACCATTTGCAGGGGGTGAATGTCTGCAGTACCAAAACTAGTGATAATACACCCAGATATCTATCTTGATAGACCCATGATCTGTACACAGAGACTATCTGTGAAACAGATGAACAGTCTAGGTGACATTTCAAAATTGTTTGGTCCTGTCTAAATATAAAGCCAACCCCCTTCTAATATCCAAGACATGAGAACAGGTCACATGCAAAGAGCTATGCTGTTTTGGAAAAAACACTGGTAGATGAATGGATTGGTTAAGGTGGAACTCCAACAGTATTCTTAGGTAAAAATTTAGGGTGTGGCCATAAATATACTTTATGCTTGAAGACCTTAAAGGGGTGACCTGCCATCAAGGCTCCAATCTCTCTGATCCTACAGGCTGACATGATGGCTATTAAAAAGGCTTCCTTCACAGATAAATGGAGCAGCGAACAGGTTGCCATTGGTTCAAATGGAGGTCTCATAAAGTAACTGAGTATGAGGTTGAGGTCTCAGGTTGGGGTGGCAGGAATGGCATGATATTTATCAGAGGTAGTTTCTACCAGGTAAATCGTGTTTTTTATTGCCCCTGGAAAAACTAGTTAGTCCCGGTTTGCGAGATTTTCTATTTTAAATACTGCTTCATTTACATTTAGTATTAGTTACATATTCATAATGGGATCACATAAAGCAGTAGATTCAGAGATTAATTTTGGGTTGTAGAAAGCGAGGACTTTGGTTCGTCTGTTACAGACAGGTCCTTAGTGTATCTGGACTCCTGTGGTACCAAGTAGGAGAATGGTACTGACATGGTACTGAGGATGCAGTGGCCAAAGCTTATGGTGGAGGAGGGCCCTAACAACGCAGGCATCAATGGTGTTTGGAACCATTGCTTGCTTGGTTCCGAGGGTGCTGAATGGGTAGGTACTGACGGAGGGCTGAGCCCACTGGTGTCAGTTTGGAATGTTTACACATGCTCTCCTTGTGCTGTGGCCCTGTTGGAGCCAAGCTCCAGGACTTTCCAGCCCCACCAGAACTGGAGAAGGAGTCCTTCGACTCAACAATACTAAGCTGAGAGGTTGAGGCTTTGGAGACCGTAAATCTCGAAGGGGACCTGGGTTTTTTTGGAGCTGGCTTCTTAAGATGAGAGTCTGCACTCCTCTTTTTAGAAACCTTAGCCGAAGCCTCCAAAATCTTCCTATTTCTAAGGGGACGTGTTTGCCAAGATTGAAGGAGTTCTCGATCTGTCCAGAGACAGATGTACGGAAGGTTTTTCTAACCTGATTCAAAAGCTGTCAAAGGGAGTGTTGCATCCTCAACAGTCTGAGTTTAATCTCCCATTCCTTCCTTAACCTGGATTTGAGAGCCAGGCAGAAGCTTCACTTCTGGGAGATATGGCACTCACCCAAGCAATGGACACACTTATAGTGGCTATCGCTAAGAGGTAGAGCCTCTCGGCAGGAGAGGCAGAGTATAAAACTTGACGAGCCAGGCATGCCCTACCTGGAGAATAAGGCTCCCCAAGGGGAGGGAGAGAAACAAAACAATCCTCTCGTTACATATCTCTAACTAAAACTATTACTAATAACTAACCTATTCTAACTAAACAAACAACGATAAGAAAAAAGTGTATACAAGATAGCAGAGGCACGTTCAAGGCAGACCTGCTCAAGCTCTATCTCAGGCCAAGATGGCTGAGAAATAACTGACAGAGGTTCAACCACGCATCCCTGTATATTCTCGGTGTCTGGCATGAGGAAGCATTCGGAGAATGTGAAGGCCAAATGGACACTGCTAACGGAAAATCTCTGATCAAAGGCTCAAGAGGCGCATGGGCACCTGAAGAGGAGCACCCATAGGAACACTACTCGAAGAAGAAAAATGGGGTTTTTTGGTGGATTTTTTGACTAGCTCTAAATGTTATTAGACCTAGAAGAGGCAGTCAAAGATGCATGAGGAGTGCAACATAGGTCTGTAATTTACAACAACCACACTCATCTGGCCAAACAAAAACAAAAAAAATTATGTCCCCTGGAACCAAACTGTTAAAGCAGTGTGAGGGGAGGGGAATGGAAAGAGAATCAGAAATCAGTTTAGCTGACTCAGAAAAATTTTATAGGAACTTTTTTCAGTCATTCCACCTGTTCTTGAACAACCTTTTTTATTGACTAAATAACCCTACAATTAATTGAGGGCGATGAGAGTCTTTCAGTAGAAACTTAAAAAGCTAAGCAATATAAAAGGAAAAAGGAAATGGATATGAGAACAGGGAAGAAAAAAATAGAGCACAAAATGAAATAATCAGAAACATTCTCACTCTATTTATAAAGGTCTACTGAATTTGAAAAAAAAACCCTGTTTCTATTTTAGTATTATTAATTCATTTAATTTGGAAGCTACAGTAATTTACCTTTCCATGCTCTTTCCTCATGTGGGATATGTACACATCTCTCTGAGTGAAGAGTCGATCGCATTCCCAGCACGTCCAGCCAGGGTTAGTTACTTTTTTGGGCTCTGCTTTCTTTACAGGAGAGGGAGATTTCTTCTCCAGCTTTTCTGTTCCGTTGACGGATTTTGTATCCTCTTTGTTGTGACTGGCTGAGTTTTGAGTTGTGGGTTTAGTGCTCAGGAGCAAATTTATACCCAAGTTTGGTGGCCCCTCAACACTTTTCAACGTTCCATGCATAGACTAAAATATAAAAAATAAAAATGTTACAAAAGAGTTTGCTATTGGTGTGGCTAAAATGTAAAAAATTATCTGACTAAAGGCTTTACTTCTTTCTACCCCTCTTGATATAAATCTATTTATCAGATCACTTGTAATATAAGGACACTCAAAACAATGTTTAAATAAAAACAAGGTTGCAATACAAACAAGCAACATAAAAATGTGTGAGTGAGAGGTTTAACTTGCTTTTTTTGGGGGGGGGGGGGGGAGAGCTTTCTTAAAAAGCCTTCTTTATCCTGATTAACTCTAATTTTTCATTTTACTTGCACAATAAAGTGGAACAGTCTTCCCTAATGTGGACCACCTGATGTACAGTTTAGCTTATGGTTTCCCGTAAATATGTTTCCATTGACAGAGTTTGGGCAGCAATATTGGGAAAGAGATACAAGTAAAGATGGCTTTTGAAAGATTAAATAACTCAGTTAATAATCCCTTTCAACCATGAATTTGCCAGTCAGGAGATTACCTTCACATATGAAAGTCTTGCCTTCCAATTGCCAGTGTTCTCATGGCCTCTTACACTGTCCATTACCTTTGCCTTGCTGGTTTGCATGTCCAGCCACTCCGAATATAATAATCCTATCTTATAGCTGGGCTGAGCATGTAGACCCAGCAGCCAAAACCATTCAATATGTTGTTGAACCAGAGGAAACTGATACTGGGATATAAAGCTGATACTTTAGCAAAGCCAAACTATCTCAGTATTAGGCTCTTCTTTGTAGGATAACCAGATGATTCCCATTGGCTGTTTGCCAGGTACCTCGCAAATGTCATACTCAGCTGTGCTGTGGGACAGAACTGTCTTTCTGTTTAAGTGGTCTCTACAGAAATTAATGCCATTTACTTTCAAAACCAAAATGTTTAATTAAAAAACGGTGACTAAAAAGATAAGGTGCTTTCACTTCACCCATTTGACATTTAAAAAGAAGAAAGGTTAACTCTTTTTAGCATGTCTAAATAAGGTACTAGGCTAATGTAATTAAATCTATTCCCATTACAAGTTGACAAAAACTCTATGAAAGGTAATGAAAAAAAGACAATTTCTGGGGTGTGGAGGAAAGGTATAAAAATGGTTGCTCATTTTGAAGTATTCTGCACATTTTTAACCTAAGATAATGTTAGCTATCAGAGTCAAATGTTTTATTCTTTACATACCAAAAATAATACATTAAAAGTACATTAAAATTGCAAAGTCAAGCACTTAAAAGGCTGCCCAGGCAAGCTTAATTCACCCCTCTTGTTTGTATCCATTATGAAACAGTCTTTAATTACATGATCACGTGTTTTTTTCCCCAGAGAACCCCACCCTCAATGAAATGGCTGTAAGCATTTTTAATGTGAACAAAACAACATATCATTCCCCAATGTTGTTCTCAAGAATAGCTAAATCATTTTCAATTAAATTAAAAATCAGCCTGAGGCGTACAAGATTTCAGCCCAAACAGTAAAAAGTGATAAGCAACTAAAAACAGGGCCTTATAATGGAAAGAGTTAAGCAATCTTAACTATAGGTGTAGCTATCAACTCCACCTCTGCCTTAAAACCAATTGGTTTCAAATACTGAAACAAACAATACATATATAACTATATATGCATATGTGTGTATATGCCACTATTTATTCCTGTTTAGAACTTTTGAAGAAGCTGTACACAGCACAAAGGGGATGCTTTCAGTAAGTGGCTAAGAGAAGTATATCCCCTTGCTTGATGGTTGAGCAAGAAAATGATGCAAGAGTTAGATACGAAGGCAAGTAAAGGGCTAGCTTAACAAACATTAGTGCAGGTCAATAATAATTAAAGTATCTGGCAAAATGCAATAAGATTATGAAATAAATTCTCACCGAAAATGTGTCACAGGTCTTAAAATGGGAGCTAACAGAGGTTTAGAGCACTGAAAATACCTTGTCCTCACTTCTCAAAACATCTTTTGTCATCCCATACATTTGACAAATATGCTATTTTCCCTCATATTTTCAACTATCGGATAAAGTCACCTAAGAGCAGATACATAACCTGAAGACAAACGTATGAGAGTGCATGCAATGGTCAGGAGGTAACCATGTCTGGTACAATACTTGAAACCAGTTTTTCTGGAATACAAATTGCCATACTGGGATCCAGTTGTTTATGGCATCATATTCGCAGCAGAAAACCCCGGAATTTAAAGAAAAAATAATTTCTAGTCTCCTCCCCTATCTGGGGTGTAGATGAGAAAGAACTTTAGGGTATATTGTGTGTTTTTAAAAGAGTTGGTTTCTCAGAATTGCTGTTCTTGCCTTCAGCGCAAATCTCAGCTACTTCCCAGGTAGTAAGTACCATAGCTCAGGCTGAAATTCAACGTGCTGATATCAGCAAAGACTAGGAGTCTGATTCTCCACTGCCCTGCACCTTGTTAAGTCATTTATGTCAGTGTAAAGGAAATGCAAAGTGGATGTCAAATGCCACTATTCTGGTTCACACCACTTTACAATGGCGCATGATGACACAAGGTACAGGGCAATGATGAATCACACCCTTGTGGTTTAAGGAATCTAAGAGTTGCTAAGCCCTCCAGTGCTTTAAAAACAAGGTAAAGCAATATATTTAAAATAAATGGCTAACCAATTGCAGCTGGGAATGGGTGGGGTGGGGTTATTATCTCTTAATAGCACAGGTTGGAAGGATAACAGCCAGAGTTCTCCAGTAAATCATCTTCTTGTGTAAATATAGTTATGAGATACTCTGTTTAATTTTACCTTCTAAGGGTACATATATAGGGTTACCATACGTCCGGATTTTCCCGGACATGTCCGGCTTTTGGGGGCTCAAATCCCCGTCCAGGGGGAAATCCCCAAAAGCCGGGCATGTCCGGGAAAATCGTGAGGCTCGGCCGGGGCCTCTTTGTGCGGGGCCGGGGGCATGGTGCCGGGCCGGGCCCGCGGGGCTGGGAGCCGGCCCGCGGGGCTGGGAGCCGGGAGCCGGGCCGGGGTCGGGGAGCCGGGACCGCGGGGCTGGGTGCCGGGAGCCGGCCCGCGGCGCTGGGAGCCCGGCCGGGG